>NW_022610131.1:0-52169 GCF_000309985.2 Brassica rapa
ATCAACTCAACTCAACACTCCCCCTCAAGCTTAGCTTTGTGAAAGCCTAAGCTTGGATAGCTATGAGATCTTCCTCATTAAAAACCCACCAAAGGAAAACCCATGGGATAAAACCTTGATAAGGGAAAAAGAGTAAAGACCTCACAGCCAAGGGGATCAACTCCTTCTCTTCCCAAGATCAATGAGGCCCAACCGTATGTGAATGGACTCCATTGTCTTCTGTCTTGCAGCCTTGGTGAACACATCCGCTAACTGATCTTCACTTCTTGTGTAGCATGGCAAGATGACTCCTAAGATGATCATCTGCCTCACCTTGTGGCAATCAACTTCAATGTGCTTGGTTCTCTCATGGAAACACCGAGTTGGAGGCATGTGGATAGCTGCTTGGTTGTCACAATGCATGGTCATTGGCGTGGCTTGATCAATCTCCAAATGCTTCAAGATGCCTTTGATCCATACTAACTCGTTGGTGAGCTTCAGCATAGCTCTATACTCAGCTTCTGCACTTGAGCAAGACACCACCTTCTGCTTCTTACTCTTCCAAGTCACCAAGTTGCCTCCAATGAATGTGCAATAGCCTGTGGTTGATCTCCTGTCTGCTCTATCACCAGCCCAATCCGCATCACAGTATCCCACCACTTCAGTGCTTCCATTGCAGCCCATCCATACTCCTTGATCAGGTGAGCCGTTGAGATACATCAAGATCCTTTCCACCATGCGCCAATGATGTTCCTTAGGTACTTGCATGTGTTGACTCACCTGATTCACAGCAAAACAAATGTCAGGTCTAGTTATAGTGAGATAAATCAATTTGCCAACTAGTTTTCTATAGAGTTTAGGATCCTGATAAGGTTTGCTGTCTTCAATCTCCCCCTCTCGTGGGACTTTGTAGCCATCCTCCATAGGCATCCTTGCTGTCTTGCCTCCATAAGCACCTGCACCTTTCAAAAGATCAAGTGTATACTTCCTTTGGGACATGAACAAACCTTCCTTGGATCTACATATCTCAATTCCAAGAAAGTATTTCATTTCTCCCAAGTCTTTAATCTCAAACATGGATTTAAGAAACTCCTTGGTTGCTATGATACCTTCCTTATCACTCCCTGTGATAATGATATCATCAACATACACAAGAAGTGCAATCATACCTGAGGGAGTCGTGAGTGTGAAGAGGGTGATCTAGTTCAGACTTCTTGAAGCCTCGGCCATTCAGAGTAGTACTCAACTTGTTGTACCAAGCTCTTGGTGATTGCTTCAGCCCATAGATGGCTTTCTTCAGTCTCAACACATTTCCACTCTTCACTAAGTGTTCAAGGCCTGGAGGTGGATGCATATACACTTCATCCTCAAGTTCACCTTGTAGAAACGCATTCTTCACATCCATTTGCCATAACCCCCATCCAAGATTCACAGCCAAGCTCAGTACAATCCGGATTGTGTGGAGTTTAGCTACTGGTGCAAAGGTTTCTATGTAATCTTCTCCATAAGTTTGAGTGAAACCTCTTGCAACTAGCCTTGACTTCTTCCTCTCAATCTTTCCATCCGCTTTGTACTTGATTGTGAATATCCATCTACTAGTCACAGCCTTCTTCCCTTTTGGTAACTCACTTTCATACCATGTATCATTCTTGATCATTGCTCCTGCCTCATCTCCAACTGATTCCTTCCATTCTTTATCTTTCATTGCTTCTTCATAGCTTCTTGGGATGTGATTCTCATCCAAGTTTACCATGAAAGCGCAATGTGCTTCTGGATATTGAGCAAAGGAGCACACGGCTTGAGAAGGATGCTCCACAGCTTGGGCATTGTAGTACACTCTCGTGTTTACCCAACTGGAAGGATCCTTCCTTATCCTTGTACTCCTTCTTAGTGGCTGCACAACCGGTTCTTCTTCCTGTTGTTCTTCTACCACTTCATTTGAGAAGGTGTTTGTGTCACACCATGATCATGTCCATGACCATCCGAGCCTATGCTCTCTTCTCCTTCATTCTCTACTCCTCCTTCATCTTGGTTGGCCTCTTGCATAGGCTCCTCATGCTCCTCTCCTCCCTCATGATCAAGGTGGGATGGTGAACCAACTTCAGGAGGTGTAGTTGCGTGATTCCTTGGATCCTGGGATGTACTGATTCCAAGACCTTCAAGAATGATCCGCAAGGTGGTGGCCTTGTCTGATGTTAAGTCCTTCAGGTCTTCTTGATTCTTTTCTTCATAGTATCCTCTATCTTCCAAGAACTTCACATCTCTAGATACAAGAACTCTCCTTGCTATAGGATCATAGCATTTGTATCCTTTCTGTGTAGCTGAGTATCCTATGAACACAGCCTTAGTACTTCTTGCTTCTAGCTTGTTGATCATCTCTCCTGGTTTGAGTACAAAGCATAGGCATCCAAAGACTCGCAAGTAATCAAGAGCTGGCTTGTACCTGTTCAGAACTTCAAATGGAGCCTTCTCATGCAGAACTTTGGTTGGAGTTCTGTTTATCAGGTAACAAGCAGTGGCAACCGCATCACTCCAAAATCTCTTTGGAACATTACTTTGAAACATAAGTGACCTTGCCACTTCCATGAGATGCCTATTCTTCCTCTCAGCCACTCCATTTTGCTGTGGAGTATAAGGACAGCTTGTTTGATGTAGGATCCCATGTTGAGATAGGTGTTGTTTGAATGCATGACTCGTGTACTCCCCTCCATTATCTGATCTCAAAATTTTAATCTTAGCATGATAATGGTTAGTTACATAAGTTTGAAAGTTCCTAAATGCATCAAGTACCCTATCTTTGGTCTGAATTAAGGTTAACCAGGTGTATTTGGATTTTTCATCAATGAATGTGACAAAGTACTTATAACTATCTCTAGATAAGCAAGGGGCAGTCCACACATCAGAGTGAATTAGATCAAAGCAATTATCATAAACGGTAGTAGACTTTTGAAACACAGTTCTACAATGCTTGCCTAAAATACAAGCTTCACAATCCTTGTTCTCAAACACAACACCTGGTACCATTAAGTTCAAAGCTTTAACATGAGGGTGTCCTACTCTAGCATGCCACAATGCATTTTTATTCAACAAAGAAGCAGAAGTAAACGAGCAACTATAATCAGGAACAGAAGTGAGTTCTTCAAGCATATAGAGATCTCCCTTAGTCACCCCTTTCCCAATCAATCTGCTGCTTTCAATATCCTGAAACTTCACATCATTAGGACTAAAGATAACATTGCATTGTAAATCATTAGTACATTTCTTCACTGATAATAGGTTTGATGTGAATTCAGGCATGTAAAAAGCTCTAGATTCTTTGTTAAACAGTTTAAGCTTTCCTATTCCTCTAATGGGTATCTTATCCCCATTTGCTATCATCACATGCCCATGTGTAGGTTCTATATCCTTAATCAAGTTTTCATCACTTATCATATGGTGTGATGCACCAGAATCAACAATCAATGGTTTACTTACTCGCTTAGCATTATGGCATAGATTACTAAGTGATGGATGCATCTTATCAGTTCTAGCAATGTGAGCATGTCTATACTCATTCCTAGCTCCTAACCGTTCTACTAGTTCTCTAATCAAGTGATCATCCTTATATGCAATCATAGAAGCTCCAAAGGAATAACCGTAAGTGTTACCGTTTTCCTTTAGCATTTTGAAGAGGGCATCAAGGTCTGATCTCTTGATGTAGTCATCATTGCTGCGGGAGCTTGAGGCGCCTGTGTAAGCCACCAGAGACTTCCCATTCCCATCATTGCCTCCAAGCCCATCCACTTCACTGATCTTGCTGGTGCCAGCTCCACTTGAACCTTCAGTCACATTTGCCCTTCCCTCACGCTCCTTCATGAACTTGGCCGGCTTGAGGTGTGGGTGCAGTATCCAGCATTGGCTCTTCTTATGACCATGCTTCTTGCAATGATCACAGTTGCCATTGAACTTCCTGTCCTCGTACTTCCCGTGAGATGCCTTGTTTGCTTGTGGAGCCTCGGTTGAATCCTCATGAGCTGCTTGATTGGCAAGAGAGAGCTCCCCCTTTCCTCCAAACAAACCCATAGATCCCTGCTCCCTTTGGATTTGTGCACACACCTCCTCAAGGTCCGGAAGCTTGTCTGACCTTAACATGTGCTGGATGAGCTGGGTGTAGGCCGGGTTCAGTGTGAGAAGCAGACCAAAGACCTTGTCTTGCTCGCGCCTCTCATTCAACTGATCTGGATCAGTTGTGCTCGGCCTCAGCATCTCCAGCTCTGACCATAAGGACCTGAACCTCCCCAAGTGCTTAGTGAACTCCATGTCCTCTTGTGCCAGACGGTTGATCGCTAGCTTCACTTCAAACACACGGCTGAGGTTGGAAATGTTCCCATACACCTTCTTCAGCGTGTCCCACAGCTCCTTGGCTGATTCACAGTAGCTGTAGGCATCCAAGATAGCTGGGTCCAAGGATGCGTGTAGAACCGTCATCACCAGCATGTCTTCTTGTTGCCATTTCTCCACAGCCGCTTCATTGGAGACCTCTTCTTGATCTCCTCCCTGAGTAATGAGTTTCGGAGCCTCCCCTGTTGTGATGTGCCCCCACAAACCCTTACTTCCCACCGCAGTCTTCACCATCCGAGACCACACAAGGTAGTTGCTACCTTTGAAAGTAACCGCTACCTTCATCCTCATGTTCATCCCCTGTTCCATCTTTGCTTGACTTGAAAGCTTGTATCTTGGATCTTGTACACACCAACCTTGAGTCTAGAATCACGCAAACCCACAGAACGTAGCACAGCTTCAACTAGAACGAACCACAGCTTCAACACCTTCAAGACTACTCGCGTGTAGCTTCAAAGACGTTCAGCTTGTAACTCTCTAAAGATCAAACCCCAGATTCAAATGAACCTGGCTCTGATACCATATGAGATTAAGAGATCTTTAGAGTGAATTAGAGTAAAGAGAGTGTTTAGGAAGTGATTAAGAGAAGTTTGTGAAAGATTAAGAGACTAGAAAGAGCCGTTTAGTGTCTAAGAGAAAACCATAGTCTAAGAGATTAGAGAGACTCGAACTGACTGATCTTATTAATGAGTGAGGTTACATATTTATATAGAAGACATTAGGGTTTACAAGAGGCGAAATGGGCACTATTGAAGCATGTAGAGTCAAGGTTGCTTTCCGGATGATTGGATGGTAAGGCTCACACGCTTTGCCTCTTTACAGCCTGTTCCAGCCTGGCACGCTCTTCCCTTATCCACTCAACGGTCTAATCCCTTCTCCTTAAGTCCCCAAGGTAACACTCCCTTGTTACCGTTTCACTTGGTCGAGTTGGGTAAGTTTTGGTCGAGGCCTTTGGTACGGACGGTACGGCCATGTACGGCCTTGTACGGACGTCCGTACCATTCACACCCAAACCCCCTAAGCTTCTCCATCTCTTCTCCTCTTCAACTCCTCTTCTCTCCATACCAATATAATCAACTCAACTCAACAAACTTCCTGGTGATTCTCCAACACTTTATGTATCCAAATCAAGCTTCTTACAAAGTGATTCATCCTCGTTTGATTGGAACGACGAAGAAGCTGTCATATTCCCAAACTGGGAAACTGGAATCACCTGATTAGAAAGTGGGATAACTTCTTCATCCCAACTCTTATGAGATTTATTCAACATCCTGGTGATTCTCCAACACTTTATGTATCCAAATCAAGCTTCTTACAAAGTGATTCATCCTGGTTTGATTGGAACGACGAAGAAGCTGTCCTATTCCCAAACTGGGAAACTGGAATCACCTGATTAGAAAGTGGGATAACTTCTTCATCCGAACTCCTATGAGATTTATTCAACTTCCTGATGTGTTTCTCCACCATTTTATGTATCCAAATCAAGCTTCTTACAAAGTGATTCATCCTGGTTTAATTGGAACGACGAAGAAGCTGTTCTATTCCCAAACTGAGAAACTGGAATCACCTGATTAGAAAGTGGGATAACTTCTTCATCCCAACTCCTATGAGAATTATTCAACTTCCTGGTGTTTCTCCACCATTTTATGTATCCAAATCAAGCTTCTGACAAAGTGATTCATCCTGGTTTGATTGGAACGACGAAGAAGCTGTCCTATTCCCAAACTGGGAAACTGGAATCACCTGATTAGAAAGTGGGATAACTTCTTCATCCCAACTCTTATGAGATTTATTCAACTTCCTGGTGATTCTCCAACACTTTATGTATCCAAATCAAGCTTCTTACAAAGTGATTCTTCCTGGTTTATTTGGAACGACGAAGAAGCTATCCTATTCCCAAACTGGGAAACTGGAATCACCTGATTAGAAAGTGGGATAACTTCTTCATCCCAACTCCTATGAGATTTATTCAACTTCCTGGTGATTCTCCAACACTTTTTGTATCCAAATCAAGCTTCTTACAAAGTGATTCATCCTGGTTTGATTGGAACGACGAAGAAGCTGTCCTATTCCCAAACTGGGAAACTGGAATCACCTGATTAGAAAGCGGGATAACTTCTTCATCCCAACTCCTATGAGATTTATTCAACTTCCTGGTGATTCTCCAACACTTTATGTATCCAAATCAAGCTTCTTACAAAGTGATTCATCCTGGTTCGATTGGAACGACGGAGAAGTTGTCCTATTCCCAAACTGGGAAACTGGAATCACCTGATTAGAAAGTGGGATAACTTCTTCATCCCAACTCCTATGAGATTTATTCAACTTCCTGGTGATTCTCCAACACTTTATGTATCCAAATCAAGCTTCTTACAAAGTGATTCATCCTGGTTTGATTGGAACGACGAAGAAGCTGTCCTATTCCCAAACTGGGAAACTGGAATCACCTGATTAGAAAGTGGGATAACTTCTTCATCCCAACTCCTATGAGATTAATTCAACTTCCTGGTGATTCTCCAACACTTTATGTATCCAAATTAAGCTTCTTACAAAGTGTTTCATCCTGGTTTGATTGGAACGACGAAGAAGCTGTCCTATTCCCAAACTCGGAAAACTGGAATCACCTGATTTGAAAGTGGGATAACTTCTTCACCCCAACTCTTATGAGATTAATTCAACTTCCTGGTGATTCTCCAACACTTTATGTATCCAAATCAAGCTTCTTACAAAGTGATTCATCCTCGTTTGATTGGAACGACGAAGAAGCTGTCCTATTCCCAAACTGGGAAACTGGAATCACCTGATTTGAAAGTGGGATAACTTCTTCATCCCAACTCCTATGAGATTTATTCAACATCCTGGTGATTCTCCAACACTTTATGTATCCAAATCAAGCTTCTTACAAAGTGATTCATCCTGGTTCGATTGGAACGACGGAGAAGTTGTCCTATTCCCAAACTGGGAAACTGGAATCACCTGATTAGAAAGTGGGATAACTTCTTCATCCCAACTCATATGAGATTTATTCAACTTCCTGGTGATTCTCCAACACTTTATGTATCCAAATCAAGCTTCTTACAAAGTGATTCATCCTGGTTTGATTGGAACGACGAAGAAGCTGTCCTATTCCCAAACTGGGAAACTGGAATCACCTGATTAGAAAGTGGGATAACTTCTTCATCCCAACTCCTATGAGATTAATTCAACTTCCTGGTGATTCTCCAACACTTTATGTATCCAAATCAAGCTTCTTACAAAGTGTTTCATCCTGGTTTGATTGGAACGACGAAGAAGCTGTCCTATTCCCAAACTGGAAAACTGGAATCACCTGATTTGAAAGTGGGATAACTCATTCATCCCAACTCCTATGAGATTAATTCAACTTTCTGGTGATTCTCCACCATTTTATGTATCCAAATCAAGCTTCTTACAAAGTGATTCATCCTGGTTTGATTGGAACGACGAAGAAGCTGTCCTATTCCCAAACTGGAAAACTAAAATCACCTGATTTGAAAGTGGGATAACTCATTCATCCCAACTCCTATGAGATTAATTCAACTTCCTGGTGATTCTCCAACACTTTATGTATCCAAATCAAGCTTCTTACAAAGTGATTCATCCTCGTTTGATTGGAACGACGAAGAAGCTGTCCTATTCCCAAACTGGGAAACTGGAATCACCTGATTTGAAAGTGGGATAACTTCTTCATCCCAACTCCTATGAGATTTATTCAACATCCTGGTGATTCTCCAACACTTTATGTATCCAAATCAAGCTTCTTACAAAGTGATTCATCCTGGTTTGATTGGAACGACGGAGAAGTTGTCCTATTCCCAAACTGGGAAACTGGAATCACCTGATTAGAAAGTGGGATAATTTCTTCATCCCAACTCTTATGAGATTTATTCAACTTCCTGGTGATTCTCCAACACTTTATGTATCCAAATCAAGCTTCTTACAAAGTGATTCATCCTGGTTTGATGGGAACGACGAAGAAGCTGTCCTATTCCCAAACTGGAAAACTGGAATCACCTGATTTGAAAGTGGGATAACTCATTCATCCCAACTCCTATGAGATTTATTCAACTTCCTGGTGATTCTCCAATACTTTATGTATCCAAATCAAGCTTCTTACAAAGTGATTCATCCTGGTATGAGATTAAGAGATCCTTAGAGTAATCAGAATAAAGAGAGTGTTTAAGAAGTGATTAAGAGAAGTTTGTGAAAGATTAAGAGACTAGATAGAGCCGTTTAGAGTCTAAGAGAGAACCATAGTGTCTAAGAGATTAGAGAGACTCAAACTGCTTAATGTTATTAATGAGTGAGGTTACATATTTATAAGAGAGCTACAAGGGTTTCCAAGACTCGAAATGGGCACTATTGAAGCATGTGGAGTCAAAGGTTGCTTTAGGGATGGACGGATAAGGGGACTCGCATGCTTCCTCTCTTTACAGCCTGTCACAGCCTGGCATGCTCTTCCCTTATCCTCTCAACGTTCTGATCCTTATCCTCTTGAGTAACTCTTCCGCGTTTACCATTTCACTTGGGCAATGCACGGTAAGTCTTGGTCGAGGCTTGGATGGTACGGACTGTACGGCTTGTACGGCCTTGTACGGACGTCCGTACCATGCTCTCTCTAAACTCCACTCTGCCTCATCTCTTCATCTCCTCAACCCCTCTTCTCTTCTTACTTATATGCTTAACTCAACTCAACACTCCCCCTCAAGCTTAGCTTTGTGAAAGCCTAAGCTTGGAAAGCCACAAGATCTTCCTCATTAAAAACCTCACCAAAGAAAACCCAATGGGATAAAACTTTGATGAGGGAAAAAGAGTAAAGACCTTGCAGCTAAGGGGATTAGCTCCTTCTCTTCCCAAGATCAATGAGGCCCAACCTGATGTGAATGGACTCCATTGTCTTCTGTCTTGCAGCCTTGGTAAACACATCCGCTAACTGATCTTCACTCCTTGTGTAGCATGGCAAGATGACTCCTAAGATGATCATCTGCCTCACCTTGTGACAATCAACTTCAATGTGCTTGGTTCTCTCATGGAACACCGAGTTGGAGGCAATGTGAATGGCGGCTTGGTTGTCACAATGCATGGTCATTGGCGTGGCTTGATCAATCTCCAAATGCTTCAAGATGCCTTTGATCCATACTAACTCGTTGGTGAGCTTCAGCATTGCTCTATACTCAGCTTCTGCACTTGAGCAAGACACCACCTTCTGCTTCTTACTCTTCCAAGTCACCAAGTTGCCTCCAATGAATGTGCAATAGCCTGTGGTTGATCTCCTGTCTGCTCTATCACCAGCCCAATCCGCATCACAGTATCCCACCACTTCAGTGCTTCCATTGCAGCCCATCCATACTCCTTGATCAGGTGAGCCGTTGAGATACATCAAGATCCTCTCCACCATGCGCCAATGATGTTCCTTAGGCACTTGCATGTGTTGACTCACCTGATTCACAGCAAAACAAATGTCAGGTCTAGTTATAGTAAGATAAATCAATTTGCCAACTAGTTTTCTATAGAGTTTAGGATCCTGATAAGGTTTGCTGTCTTCAATCTCCCCCTCTCGTGGGACTTTGTAGCCATCCTCCATAGGCATCCTTGCTGTCTTGCCTCCATAAGCACCTGCACCTTTCAAAAGATCAAGTGTATACTTCCTTTGGGACATGAACAAACCTTCCTTGGATCTACATATCTCAATTCCAAGAAAGTATTTCATTTCTCCCAAGTCTTTAATCTCAAACATGGATTTAAGAAACTCCTTGGTTGCTATGATACCTTCCTTATCACTCCCTGTGATAATGATATCATCAACATACACAAGGAGTGCAATCATACCTGAGGGAGTCGTGAGTGTGAAGAGGGTGTGATCTAGTTCAGACTTCTTGAAGCCTCGGCCATTCAGAGTAGTGCTCAACTTGTTGTACCAAGCTCTTGGTGATTGCTTCAGCCCATAGATAGCTTTCTTCAGTCTTAACACATTCCCTCTCTTCACTAAGTGTTCAAGGCCTGGAGGTGGATGCATATACACTTCATCCTCAAGTTCACCTTGTAGAAACGCATTCTTCACATCCATTTGCCATAACCCCCATCCAAGATTCACAGCCAAGCTTAGTACAATCCGGATTGTGTGTAGTTTAGCTACTGGTGCAAAGGTTTCTATGTAATCTTCTCCATAAGTTTGAGTGAAACCTCTTGCAACTAGCCTTGACTTCTTCCTCTCAATCTTTCCATCCGCTTTGTACTTGATTGTGAATATCCATCTACTAGTCACAGCCTTCTTCCCTTTTGGTAACTCACTCTCGTACCATGTATCATTCTTGATCATAGCTCCTGCCTCAGCTCCAACTGACTCCTTCCATTCTTTATCCATGATTGCTTCTTCATAGCTTCTTGGGATGTAGTTCTCATCCAAGTTAACCATGAAGGCACAATGTTCTTCTGGATATTGAGCAAAGGAGCACACGGCTTGAGAAGGATGCTCCACAGCTTGGGCATTGTAGTACACTCTCGTGTTTACCCAGCTAGAAGGATCCTTCCTTATCCTTGTGCTCCTTCTTAGTGGCTGCACAACCGGTTCTTCTTCCTGTTGTTCTTCTACCACTTCATCTTGAGAAGGTGTTTGCCTCACACCATGATCATGACCATGACCATCAGAGCCTATGCTCTCTTCTCCTTCATTCTCTACTCCTCCTTCATCCTGGTTAGCCTCTTGCATAGGTTCCTCATGCTCCTCTCCTCCCTCATGATCAAGGTGGGATGGTGAACCAACTTCAGGAGGTGTAGTTGCGTGATTCCTTGGATCCTGGGATGTACTGATTCCAAGACCTTCAAGGATGATCCGCAAGGTGGTTGCCTTGTCTGATGTTAAGTCCTTCAGGTCTTCTTGATTCTTTTCTTCATAGTATCCTCTATCTTCCAAGAACTTCACATCTCTCGATACAAGTACTCTCCTTGCTTCATAGCATTTGTATCCTTTCTGTGTAGCTGAGTATCCTATGAACACAGCCTTAGTACTTCTTGCTTCTAGCTTGTTGATCATCTCTCCTGGTTTGAGCAAAAAGCATAGGCATCCAAAGACTCGCAAGTAATCAAGAGCTGGTTTGTACCTGTTCAGAACTTCAAATGGAGCCTTCTCATTCAGAACCTTGGTTGGAGTTCTGTTGATCAAGTAACAAGCAGTGGCAACCGCATCACTCGAAAATCTCTTTGGAACCTTACTCTGAAACATAAGAGACCTTGCCACTTCCATGAGGTGCCTATTCTTCCTCTCAGCCACTCCATTTTGCTGTGGAGTATACGGACAGCTTGTTTGATGTAGGATCCCATGCTGTGATAAGTGTTGCTTGAATGCATGACTTGTGTACTCTCCTCCATTATCTGATCTCAAAATTTTAATCTTAGCATGATAATGGTTAGTTACATAAGTTTGAAAGTTCCTAAATGCATCAAGTACCCTATCTTTGGTCTGAATTAAGGTTAACCAGGTGTATTTGGATTTTTCATCAATGAATGTGACAAAGTACTTATAACTATCTCTAGATAAGCAAGGAGCAGTCCACACATCTGAATGAATTAGATCAAAGCAATTATCATAAACAGTAGTAGACTTTTGAAACACAGTTCTACAATGCTTGCCTAAAATACAAGCTTCACAATCTTTGTTCTCAAACACAACACCTGGTACCATTAAGTTCAAAGCTTTAACATGAGGGTGTCCTACTCTAGCATGCCACAATGCATTTTTATTCAACAAAGAAGCAGAAGTAAACGAGCAACTATAATCAGGAACAGAAGTGAGTTCTTCAAGCATATAGAGATCTCCCTTAGTCACCCCTTTCCCAATCAATCTGCTGCTCTCAATATCCTGAAACTTCACATCATTAGGACTAAAGATAACATTGCATTGTAAATCATTAGTACATTTCTTCACAGATAATAGGTTTGATGTGAATTCAGGCATGTAAAAAGCTCTAGATTCTTTGTTAAACAACTTAAGCTTTCCTATTCCTCTAATAGGTATCTTATCCCCATTTGCTATCATCACATGCCCATGCGTAGGTTCTATATCCTTAATCAAGTTCTCATCACTTATCATATGATGTGATGCACCAGAATCAACAATCAATGGTTTACCTACTCGTTTAGCATTATGACATAGATTACTAAGCAATGGATGCATCCTATCAGTTCTAGCAATGTGAGCATTTCTATACTCATTCCTAGCTTCTAACCGTTCTACTAGTTCTCTAATCAAGTGATCATCCTTATATGCAATCATAGAAGCTCCAAAGGAATAACCATAAGTGTTACCGTTTTCCTTTAGCATTTTGAAGAGAGCATCAAGGTCTGATCTCTTGATGTAGTCATCATTGCTGCGTGAGCTTGAGGCGCCTGTGTAAGCCACCAGAGACTTCCCATTCCCATCATTGCCTCCAAGCCCATCCGCTTCACTCGCCTTGCTGGTGCCAGCTCCACTTGAACCTTCAGTCACATTTGCCCTTCCCTCACGCTCCTTCATGAACTTGGCCGGCTTGAGGTGTGGGTGTAGTATCCAGCATTGGCTCTTCTTATGACCATGCTTCTTGCAATGATCACAGTTGCCATTGAACTTCCTGTCCTCGTACTTCCCGTGAGATGCCTTGTTTGCTTGTGGAGTCTCGGTTGAGTCCTCATGAGCTGCTTGATTGGCAAGAGAGAGCTCCCCCTTTCCTCCAAACAACCCCATAGATCCCTGCTCCCTTTGGATTTGCGCACACACCTCCTCAAGGTCCGGAAGCTTGTCTGACCTTAGCATGTGCTGGATGAGTTGAGTGTAGGCCGGGTTCAGTGTGAGAAGCAACCCAAAGACCTTGTCTTGCTCGCGCCTCTCATTCAACTGATCTGGATCAGTTGTGCTCGGCCTCAGCATCTCCAGCTCTGACCATAAGGACCTGAACCTCCCCAAGTGCTTAGTGAACTCCATGTCCTCTTGTGCAAGACGGTTGATCGCTAGCTTCACTTCAAACACACGGCTGAGGTTGGAAGTGTTCCCATACACCTTCTTCAGCGTGTCCCACAGCTCCTTGGCTGATTCACAGTAGCTGTAGGCATCCAAGATAGCTGGGTCCAAGGATGCGTGTAGAACCGTCATCACCAGCATGTCTTCTTGTTGCCATTTCTCCACAGCCGCTTCATTGGAGACCTCTTCTTGATCTCCTCCCTGAGTAATGAGTTTTGGAGCCTCCCCTGTTGTGATGTGCCCCCACAAACCCTTACTTCCCACCGCAGTCTTCACCATCCGAGACCACACAAGGTAGTTGCTACCTTTGAAAATAACCGCTACCTTCATCCTCATGTTCATCCCATGTTCCATCTTTGCTTGACTTGAAAACTTGAATCTTGAATCTCGTACACACCAACCTTGAGTCTAGAATCACGCAAACACACAGAACGTAGCACAGCTTCAACTAGAACGTATCACGGCTTCAACACCTTCAAGACTACTCGCGTGTAGCTTCAAAGCCGTTAGCTTGTAACTCTCTGAAGATCAAACCCCAGATTCAAATGAACCTGGCTCTGATACCATATGAGATTAAGAGATCCTTAGAGTAATCAGAATAAAGAGAGTGTTTAAGAAGTGATTAAGAGAAGTTTGTGAAAGATTAAGAGACTAGATAGAGCCGTTTAGAGTCTAAGAGAGAACCATAGTGTCTAAGAGATTAGAGAGACTCAAACTGCTTAATGTTATTAATGAGTGAGGTTACATATTTATAAGAGAGCTACAAGGGTTTCCAAGACTCGAAATGGGCACTATTGAAGCATGTGGAGTCAAAGGTTGCTTTAGGGATGGACGGATGAGGGGACTCGCATGCTTCCTCTCTTTACAGCCTGTCACAGCCTGTCACAGCCTGGCATGCTCTTCCCTTATCCTCTCAACGTTCTGATCCTTATCCTCTTGAGTAACTCTTCCGCGTTTACCATTTCACTTGGGCAATGCACGGTAAGTCTTGGTCGAGGCTTGGATGGTACGGACTGTACGGCTTGTACGGCCTTGTACGGACGTCCGTACCATGTTCTCTCTAAACTCCACTCTGCCTCATCTCTTCATCTCCTCAACCCCTCTTCTCTTCTTACTTATATGCTTAACTCAACTCAACACCTGGTTCGATTGGAACGACGGAGAAGTTGTCCTATTCCCAAACTGGGAAACTGGAATCACCTGATTAGAAAGCGGGATAACTTCTTCATCCCAACTCCTATGAGATTTATTCAACTTCCTGGTGATTCTCCAACACTTTATGTATCCAAATCATGCTTCTTACAAAGTGATTCATCCTGGTTTGATTGGAACGAAGAAGAAGCTGTCCTATTCCCAAACTGGGAAACTGGAATCACCTGATTAGAAAGTGGGATAACTTCTTCATCCCAACTCCTATGAGATTTATTCAACTTCCTGGTGTTTCTCCACCATTTTATGTATCCAAATCAAGCTTCTGACAAAGTGATTCATCCTGGTTTAATTGGAACGACGAAGAAGCTGTCCTATTCCCAAACTGGGAAACTGGAATCACCTGATTAGAAATCGGGATAACTTCTTCATCCCAACTCCTATGAGATTTATTCAACTTCCTGGTGATTCTCCAACACTTTATGTATCCAAATCAAGCTTCTTACAAAGTGATTCTTCCTGGTTTATTTGGAACGACGAAGAAGCTATCCTATTCCCAAACTGGGAAACTGGAATCACCTGATTAGAAAGTGGGATAACTTCTTCATCCCAACTCCTATGAGATTTATTCAACTTCCTGGTGATTCTCCAACACTTTTTGTATCCAAATCAAGCATCTTACAAAGTGATTCATCCTGGTTTGATTGGAACGACGAAGAAGCTGTCCTATTCCCAAACTGGGAAACTGGAATCACCTGATTAGAAAGCGGGATAACTTCTTCATCCCAACTCCTATGAGATTTATTCAACTTCCTGGTGATTCTCCAACACTTTATGTATCCAAATCAAGCTTCTTACAAAGGTATTCATCCTGGTTCGATTGGAACGACGGAGAAGTTGTCCTATTCCCAAACTGGAAAACTGGAATCACCTGATTAGAAAGTGGGATAACTTCTTCATCCCAACTCTTATGAGATTTATTCAACTTCCTGGTGATTCTCCAACACTTTATGTATCCAAATCAAGCTTCTTACAAAGTGATTCATCCTGGTTTGATTGGAACGACGAAGAAGCTGTCCTATTCCCAAACTGGGAAACTGGAATCACCTGATTAGAAAGTGGGATAACTTCTTCATCCGAACTCCTATGAGATTTATTCAACTTCCTGGTGATTCTCCAACACTTTATGTATCCAAATCAAGCTTCTTACAAAGTGATTCATCCTGGTTCGATTGGAACGACGAATAAGCTGTCCTATTCCCAAACTGGGAACTTGGAATCACCTGATTAGAAAGTGGGATAACTTCTTCATCCTGTTGAGTTGAGTTGCGTATAAGTGTGAAGCAAGTGAGGAGTTGAGACTAAGGAGATGAGTTGAAGCTTGGGAAGGTTTGGGCAAGGTCCGTACAAGTCCGTACAGTCCGTACATGACCGTACACATGAAGATGGGTGAAACCTTGACAAGGGTAAAGAAGTTACTTGCGGTAACTTAGGTGAAGGGAAGGAACTTACCTGGATGCATCAGACCGTTTAGGGATAAGGTAGAGCGCGCCTTGACAGGCTGGAACAGCTGGAAAGGCAAGAGCATCTCGGTCCAAGATGCTAGATGCTCCGCGCATGTGGAGAAGCTAATTGGCTTGTTCAAATGAGCTTATCCTCTCCTGATTGACCTCACATGCTTTAGTCTTCTCTTGATTTCGAAAACCCTTGTATGCTCACACTATATATTGTAACTCATGTCCTTAATGAAAGATTAGACAGTTCTAAACAATCTTTCTCTTTACTCATTTCACTATGATTCTCCATTAGTCTCTAAGTTGTCTCTTAATCTCTTATTCTCCTTCTTTAATCCTTTCTAAACTCAGATAATCCTTTACATTCCTAAAAGTCATATGGTATCAGAGCCAGGTTGATTACAATCTGAGTTCGTGAGTGATTCTCTTAAGGATTCAAGTTTGAAACTTTAAGAGAACAAGTGAGTGTGTTTGAGAGTTTCTTGAGAGTTCAAAAGCTCAATGTGTTTTGTGTGTGTCTTGGTGGTCCGTGGGAGGTTCATTTGAAGACTCAAGAGTGAATCTGTGTTCTAGAGAGCAGCGTGGGTTCTCAGTACAAGATCTAACCGGTTGTTCAAGCTATAGACGTCAAGCTGCTCAAGATGGAGAGTGGCATGAAGATGAAGGTCGCGGTGACATTCAAAGGAACCAACTACCTAGTCTGGTCTAGGATGGTGAAGACTGCTGTGGGAAGCAAGGGTTTGTGGAAGCATATCACATCTGGTGAGGCTCCTGATATGATCATGGACCGGCACAAGGATGGAGATAAAGAGTTCAAAGACCAATCAAGGGAAGAAGATGATGCCTTAGTCATTCCACCAGGTCCCATCACTCGCGCCAAAGCTAGAAGACTCAAAGAAGCTGTTGGAAGTCTACTTATGATCTCATGGAAGCAAGAAGACGGTCTTGATGGACGTTTGATCAATCAAGACACTCTTATCACCATTCAAGCAATGGTTTCAAACTGATCATCATCTAAGCAAGTGCTTGTGTGTGCTCTTTTCCTAGCCTTTGGTTTTGTCCCATTGGGTTTTCCAAAGGAAGGTTTTTAATGAGGCCACAAGTTACTTACATAAACCTTAGATGATGATGTGATCATGGAAAGCACCAAGGAATGGAATCATGAACCTGATCATGGAGAGCTTGTAGCTATGGAAGAACCTACACTTGAAGAATGTTTGAGCCGAAATAAAGCTTCTATCATCAGAGACAACTTGATCTACATTCAAGCTACTCTACACTCAAGCTGATCATCATCTAGGCAAGTAGCTTGTGTGTACTCTTTTTCCCTTGATTGGTTTTGTCCCACTGGGTTTTCCAATCAAGGTTTTTAATGAGGCCACAAGTTACTTCTCTTACCTCCTAGATGATTGATCTTGGTCTGTCCACATGAAGACCTTATGTTATATAATTTTATCTAAGTTTTTATGCTATGTTTTTATTTTCGAAAACTCTAGTCTTTGTTGTGTTTCCAAGGGAGCCTTGTCTTTATTTTCCTTGTATTTTCGAGACCTTGTGCATGTACAAGGCTTCTCCTTTATATTCTGGTCGTGGCCCCTTGTATCAGTATCCATCTTTTTATCAAAAACCTTTGTTTTCTCTTTTCTTCTTGCTTGTCGAGTTGATTGAGTGTTGGTGTGTAATATCCAACTTCTGGTGTGTAATATCCAGAGACTAAGGGCTCTAGTTTGGTGTGTCATATCCAATCTATTGCCTAGGAGTATCAAGGAGCCTTTCCGCAGCCTCTTGTGTCACCATTCGATCCACATACCTTGAGAAACTTGAGTCTTTTTGATTCGTTTCTGCAAGGATTATCCCATCTGTTCCAGAGCATCATCCTAGGATCTCATTAAGTGGTATCAGAGCAACTCTGGAAGGGAAGTGTTTGTTTTCTCTCTGATTTTAGATTTGATCTCTTCATATTCTGTTGTGATTTTGATCGATCTGTGTTTCTATTGTTGAAATCTGATAAATCTGAGTGTTTTGATCACGAATCTGTTGAAGTCTCTTCATATACTCTTTGATTTCGTGTTGATCTGTGTTTCTTGTGTAAGAATCTGTAGAATTAGGGTTGATTAGATCTTGTTTTGGGTATTAGACTGTTCGGATCCTTGTTGATCAAGTTCTCTGATTGTGTTGATCTAAATCTGTTTGTGTAATTCCGATCTGTTCTTATTGTTTTAGATCTGATCTTACTTGATCTAAATCTCATCATCTGTTATCATATCATCTCTGATCTTGTGTTGTTTGAACTCTTGAAACCTGATCCGTGCAGTGCAAGTTTGATTGATTTCGTTTTTGTTATTTTTCTTTTGAAAAATCTGCTCTTGAATCTGAAATCGAAATCTATCTCTCTATTTTTGTGGTCTAGTTCGAAAATCAATCTGATCTGTTAGGTTTGAGATTTATCAATTCTGTTCTGATTAGTTTTGATTTGTTTTAAATCATTGGTTGAGTTTTGAATTTGTTCTAAGAATTGTCTAAGGTTTTAAGCTTCAATTTGAATCTGTTTCTGGTTTTGCAAATTGGTTTTTGTTTTCTCTGTAGAACTTGTTACTGCTGTGTGTTGTTTTCTGTCTCAGGTACAATGGCAGGAGATCAGAAAGGAAAACTCACTAAGGAAGAAAGGCTGTTACTTAAATCTATGAATGCTCAAATGCAGCAGATGTTGGATACCAACATGGGTGAATTTCGAAAGGAGCTTAGACAAAAGTTTCTGCAGCAAACTGATGATCTTAGGCAGCAAAATAAAAAAAGAATGGACAAACAAAAGCTTGAGCCTAGACCACCAGATTCTGTTCCAAACGAATCAAGCAAGCATAAGTGGTATAAGGAAGAGGAAGCAGGACGTGGACAACAGTCTTACAAACAGCCAGCCCACACTTTGAGCAGACCTCATCAAGCTTCTCGCACTCCTAAATCAAATATTCATTCTTCTTACAATCAAATTGTCACTAAGTCTCAACTTTATGTTTTTACAGGGGAAGGTGATTATTTGAAGTGGGAAAGAACAATGGAGAAGTGGCTGTGCTACAACAAAATCCTGAAGAGAGATGCCTTGGCTTATGTAATGTCTCAGCTCAAAGGAAACATTTATAAATGGTTGCTGCAAGAAGAAGATGATCGCAGGTACTACAAGGAACCAGCTATCACCACTTGGGAAGATCTGAAGTTCCTACTAAGGAAGAAGTATGCATCCAAAGGCCACACTTCTCTGAAATCTCCAATGAAGGAAGTCACATCTAGCAAGGCAGTAACCTGTTACATCAAAGAGAAAACCGTTAAATGTTCATGGTTCAGTGAAAAGGATAAGAAGGAGTTGTTACAAGTAATAATGGATGTTGAGAAGCAAGTCAAAAGGACCTACACACCACGTCCATCCACTGAAACAAAGCACCAGGAACCAGTTACTACTGTCTCAGAACTCAAAAATGCAGGATCAGACTCAGCTGCAACAATTCAAGAAGTCCAAACCGAAACATCTATGCAAAAGGAAAAATCTGAGACAGAACAAGAGTGTTCTCTTTTCTTACCTCAATCTGAATTGAATTTCAATAATTCTTGTGATGAGCTAACTTGTCTTAAACCGGTGCAACCGAGTAGAATTGTTTCAGTGTCACAGGTTGCAAAAGAAGACTCAGCAGAAAAAGAACCAGAGAGTACAACACAAGAGGAACAACAGAAAAACTTGCAGACAGAATCAGCTCATGAATCTTTGTCTTATGATCTGCAAGAGCACTGTAAGGAGTTTAATATGGTTGCTTCTGTGCCTAGAATGTTTGTTAAAGTGAGTACTGAAGACATAAAACGTTTTGGTCTTGATAAAGTAAAAGATTTTTGTGTTTCAAAATCTGTTTTTGATAACATGTTTAAATCTTTTAAAGAACTTAAACCAGAAATCATCTTTGATCAAAAACGTTTTCAAAATCAAAATAATAACATTTCTGGTCATATTCTGAGTTTTGATCATTTTCTGAAACATGGCAAAAGTTTTGATCATTTTGAAAAGGTTTTAGAGCTTGAATTGAAACAATCTGATTTCTGTTTGAAACCTTGTGATTCATTTGTTAGAACTGAAGAAAGAAGTTTTGTTACGAACTTCCATGTGCATAAACTGATCCTTGATAATTCTTTTGTTTCTGCTTATGAATTGAATGAACCTAAGAAGTTGCAGGAACCGAAATTGCATCAATCTGATTTTAGATTTAAATTTGTGAAATCTGCAAAGTTCTCTGAGTTTGAGCTTGATAATGATTCTAAACATGTAGGTTGGTTCTTTGATGATATTCTAGTGTATAACACTTTCTTTGATAAACCTGCTGCACAATTGAAACTAGATATCACTGATTCTGAATGTGTGAACTTGAACCTTAATGATATTTGGGTCTACAATACTTCCTTTGATATGATAACACACTTGACTTGTCCAAAAAGAGCTGAGAAGTGTACAGGTAAAAAGAGGGGCTATACTGATGAGTCCTTGGCTAAGCTGGAGATGCAACAATCAAATCTTGGAAGCTGTCTAGCCGTCAACTTTGACATAGGAGCAGTCCGAGGATCATATCTCAGCAACCAGAAGGAATTAAGCAACAAACTCAACTGCAATGGAAACTACACTCATCAGGGTCTCACGTCGAACTGGAATCATGACCAAAGCTTCTCAAATGAAAGAGTTATGGGTTCTACAAGACGGGTGATTCTGTGTTTGCTTTGTTTGAATTTTTCTGAGTATAGAACATCTCAATCCTATATATGGCGACCAGGTGAGCATGCTAAGGTAACCAATCATGTTTTCAAGAGTTCTTTTATTGATTACACAGATATGATGCACTTGTTTTTGTCAAAAGAGTCATGTGCAGATTATATGGAAGCTTTGAAGCATGCAAAGACAAAGAACAAGCGTGAGGAAGACAAACGTTTCAAGCCGCCTGATCTAAGCCAGGAGAGACATCAGGACGTCACTTGCTTCATCCTCATCAAAGAAGCACCTCCAGATGCAACATACAAGCCAAAACCGAGAAAATATAACTTTGGGATAAGAATCTTGCTCTATGATGATTTTGCTTGTGTTAACTTGTCTTGTTTCAAAGTATCAGGTTTAAGTAATGCCTCAGGAGTGAGGAAAGCCAAATGGATCAGTCCCTTCTACCTAATAGAACCAGTCAGCGACAATGCCTATCAAAGAGGCTTGCAAGGTAAGTGTAATCTGATTATAAACTCTGATGTTACTGACTTGGTCCCTTCTATTGCAGGTAACACAGATTTGAGGACAAATCTTTTTGAAGTGGGAGGGGATGATGTGATCATGGAAAGCACCAAGGAATGGAATCATGAACCTGATCATGGAGAGCTTGTAGCTATGGAAGAACCTACACTTGAAGAATGTTTGAGCCGAAATAAAGCTTCTATCATCAGAGACAACTTGATCTACATTCAAGCTACTCTACACTCAAGCTGATCATCATCTAGGCAAGTAGCTTGTGTGTACTCTTTTTCCCTTGATTGGTTTTGTCCCACTGGGTTTTCCAATCAAGGTTTTTAATGAGGCCACAAGTTACTTCTCTTACCTCCTAGATGATTGATCTTGGTCTGTCCACATGAAGACCTTATGTTATATAATTTTATCTAAGTTTTTATGCTATGTTTTTATTTTCGAAAACTCTAGTCTTTGTTGTGTTTCCAAGGGAGCCTTGTCTTTATTTTCCTTGTATTTTCGAGACCTTGTGCATGTACAAGGCTTCTCCTTTATATTCTGGTCGTGGCCCCTTGTATCAGTATCCATCTTTTTATCAAAAACCTTTGTTTTCTCTTTTCTTCTTGCTTGTCGAGTTGATTGAGTGTTGGTGTGTAATATCCAACTTCTGGTGTGTAATATCCAGAGACTAAGGGCTCTAGTTTGGTGTGTCATATCCAATCTATTGCCTAGGAGTATCAAGGAGCCTTTCCGCAGCCTCTTGTGTCACCATTCGATCCACATACCTTGAGAAACTTGAGTCTTTTTGATTCGTTTCTGCAAGGATTATCCCATCTGTTCCAGAGCATCATCCTAGGATCTCATTAGATGATGTATCACGGTTCCACCTTAGGTTATTTTTAAACTATGGTTTTTATTTCATGTTTTAAAAACTCTTTTCGAATTTGAATAAGTCTTTAGTCTTTGTTGTAGTTCCAAGGGAGCCTGTTCCCTTTAATGATCTCGAGAATATGGAGCCTGTTCCATACTTCTCTATATAAGTGTGTTTGCGTTCTCTCTTTTAAACACAATCCTTTTTCTACAAATCTATCAGATTTCTTTGTTCTCTCTTTACTTCTCATCAAGTCTTGAGTGAATCTCGTTGGTGTGTCATATCCAACAACTAAGGGTGTCTATTTTGGTGTGTAATATCCAAGCTAGTCATCTAGGAGTATCAAGGAGCCATTCCGCAACTCTTTGTGTCACCAAACGATCCATCACCTTGATAAACTTGAGTCTCTGATTCGTTTATACAAGGATCTATCCAATTCAATCCAAAGAAGCATCCTAGGAGTTCATTAAGTGGTATCAGAGCTGCTTTGGATTGGGAAGTTTTCGATTTCTCTTCTGTTTCAAATAAACTTTTCAACTTCTTTGATTACCATTGATAGATCTGCGATCTGTTGTTGTTTCTCGTATCATCTGAGTAGCATATCACCTGATTGCTAATCGTCTGTGTTGAATCCTATTAGATCTAAGTGTTCTTATCATATTTTGAATCAAACTCATCCGATCCGTGTGAAGGAAGTAATCGAATCGCTTGATCTGTCGAATCACTTGCTGAATAACTTGATTTGTGTTGTTTCTGTGATAGATCTGTTCTTATTTGTCTTGAATCTGATCTGCATAAATCCAAAATTGATAGATCTAATCTTAGTCTTGTCGATTTGAATTCTCTAATCCGTGATCTGCAAGTTTTCTATCTTTTGAATCTTTTGAAAGTTGTTTCCGCGTCGACTAATTGTTCTGATTTGATTCTTGTGAACATCTTACTTGTTTGAGTGTTTTCTGAATCAGGTACCATGGTGAGAGAGTCGGAAGATGAAGCAGAACTCGTGAGACAGAACAAGTTATTGAGAGATCAGATGACTGAGCAATTAAACCAAACGATGATCACTACCGTTGCTGATATGATCAAGAGCAGTATGAAGGAACTTCGCGATGAAATAAGGCAAGAGATAAGGCAAGCTACGGGCCAAGGTCATAGCAATGAGTCTAGACGAGAAAGACGTGATGAAACCCCGAGAGAGCATGCTGAATCACAAGAAACAGACCACTACTATGAGCGTAACCGAGCCACGCACAGCAGTTCCTCTTCTAGAGATAGTAGAAGGAGACATAGAAGAGATCATGATGAAAGGAGAACTTACAGAGATGATCTTGCTGGTTTAAAGCTGAAGATACCTCCTTTCCATGGCAAAGTTGATCCGGATGCTTACTTGGAATGGGAAAAGAAGATGGAGTTGGTGTTTAACTGTAAGCACTACACCAATGCCCAAAGGATTCAGATAGCAGCAACTGAGTTCCATGACTATGCGCTGAGTTGGTGGGACCAGCTTGTGACTACCAGGAGACTTAACCAAGAGTATCCCGTTGAAACATGGCACGAGATGAAGG
The DNA here is from genome assembly GCF_000309985.2 of Brassica rapa. Taxonomy (NCBI): domain Eukaryota; kingdom Viridiplantae; phylum Streptophyta; class Magnoliopsida; order Brassicales; family Brassicaceae; genus Brassica; species Brassica rapa. Next base: position 23,702 of record NW_022610131.1, read on the forward strand.
CTCTCATGCGTAAAAGATTTGTGCCAAATCACTATCATCGCGACTTGCACCAGAAGTTAAGAAGACTCACCCAAGGATCTCGATCTGTTGAAGAATACTATCAAGACATGGAGCTGTTGATGCTGAGAGCTCGTGTTTCTGAAGATAAAGAAGCTACTATGGCTAGGTTCTTAGGAGGTCTCAACCGAGAGATACAAGATAATGTTGAGATGCAGCACTATGTGGAGATAGAAGAGATGCTTCACAAAGCTATACTAGTTGAGCAACAAGTTAAGAGGAAGGGCCATTCTCATTCTCGTTACAACACCAGACTTCAGGGAACTAAAGAAGAAAAGTCTAGCTATCAAAAGGAAAGCAAACCGCAACTGAAAGAAGACTCAAAGCCAAATTCCTTTTACAGCAAGGATAAAGGAAAGGCCGAGGTTTCAAGTGCAAGAGCTAGAGATGTTAAGTGCTTTAAGTGTCAGGGTAGAGGCCATTATGCAAATGAGTGCACCAATAAAAGAATCATGATTCTTCTTGAGAATGGAGAGTATGAATCTGAGGATGAGCTTTCAGAGTCTGAGTGTAAGGCGCTTATTGAAGAAGAATATGAAGAAGAACCCGTGAAAGGAAGGTTATTGGTGGCTAGAAGAACTTTGAGTTTGCAAAGTAAAGCTGAAGAGCAAGAACAGAGAGAGAATCTATTCTACACTCGGTGCCTTGTGCAAGGAAAGGTCTGTAGTCTTATCATTGATGGAGGAAGTTGTGTGAATGTAGCTAGTGAAACTATGGTAAAGAAGCTTGGCCTCCAAGTACAGAAACATCCAAAGCCCTACCGGCTTCAATGGTTGAATGAAGAAGGAGAAATGAGGGTTTCTAGTCAGGTTTCGGTTCCCATTGCAATTGGAAGGTATGAGGATGAGGTTCTCTGTGATGTATTGCCTATGGAAGCTGGACATATCCTTCTTGGTCGGCCATGGCAATCAGATAGACGAGTGATACATGATGGCTACACCAACAAGCACACGTTTGAGTTCAAAGGAAAGAAGACTGTGCTGGTTCCTCTAACACCAAAGGAAGTTCATCAAGATCAACTGCAGCTACAAAAGAAGAAAGAAATAGACCTCAAACCTGAATCAAAGAAGCAGCATAGTCTCTATGCCAAATCGGGTGAAATCAAAAGAACTCTCAATGCTCATCAATCTATTCTTTTACTTATCTTTAAAGAGTCTCTTTTGAATGTTACTGACCCAACACCGGTATATCCGAGTGAAATTAAGTGTCTTTTACAGGAATTTGAAGATGTATTTCCTGAAGATAATCCAATTGGTCTTCCACCTCTTAGAGGGATTGAGCATCAGATTGATTTTGTTCCTGGTTCTACACTTCCAAATAGGCCAGCTTATAGGACTAATCCCGTGGAGACTAAAGAACTGCAAAAACAAGTTGAGGAGTTGATGGCAAAGGGGCATATCCGTGAGAGCATGAGCCCATGTGCAGTACCAGTGCTTCTTGTGCCTAAGAAAGATGGAAGCTGGCGCATGTGTGTTGATTGTAGAGCCATCAACAACATCACTGTAAAGTATCGCCATCCTATTCCTAGATTAGATGATATGCTTGATGAATTGCATGGTTCCTGCATATTTTCTAAGATTGATTTGAAAAGTGGATACCATCAGATTAGGATGAAAGAAGGAGATGAATGGAAAACTGCATTCAAAACTAAACATGGTCTTTATGAGTGGTTAGTCATGCCATTTGGATTAACCAATGCACCTAGTACATTCATGAGATTAATGAATCATGTTCTTAGATCATTCATTGGCATATTTGTTGTGGTATACTTTGATGACATCCTTGTATACAGTAAGAGCTTTAATGATCATATAGGACATCTTAGAGCTGTTCTTGATGTGCTTAGAAAGGAATCTCTTTTTGCTAACCTTAAGAAGTGTACTTTTGGAACGGATCACTTGGTTTTTCTAGGCTTTGTTGTGAGTGCAGATGGAGTAAAGGTAGATCAAGAGAAGGTGAAAGCAATACAAGAGTGGCCGATTCCTAAAACCATCAGTGAAGTGCGAAGCTTCCATGGATTAGCTGGCTTCTACCGACGGTTTGTAAAAGATTTTAGCACCATAGCCGCTCCATTGACTGAGGTGATCAAGAAAGAAGTTGGATTCAAATGGGGAGAAGCACAAGAACTTGCCTTTCAATGCCTAAAAGAGAAGCTTACTAATGCCCCTCTTCTTATACTTCCTGATTTCAATAAAACTTTTGAAATTGAATGTGATGCTTCAGGAATTGGAATTGGTGCTGTTCTTATGCAGGAGAAGAGACCCATAACATATTTCAGTGAGAAACTAGGAGGAGCGACTCTCAACTATGCTACTTATGACAAGGAACTCTACGCTTTGGTGAGGGCTTTGCAGACATGGCAGCATTACCTATGGCCCAAGGAGTTTGTCATTCACACTGATCATGAGTCTCTCAAGTACCTTAAAAGCCAAAACAAACTCAGCAAGAGACACGCAAGGTGGGTTGAGTTCATTGAGACATTTCCTTATGTCATCAAGTATAAACAAGGTAAGGAAAACATAGTTGCTGATGCACTATCCAGAAGGTATGTTCTCTTGAACACTCTTGATGTTAAGCTATTAGGATTTGAGCAGATTAAAGTAATGTATGAGAATGATCCTGAATTTAAAGATGCTTATAAGTCTTGTGAGAAATTTGCTGCTGGACATTACTTTAGGCAGGATGGATTTCTTTTCTATGATAATAGACTTTGTGTGCCTAATTGTTCTTTGAGAGATTTATTTGTTAGGGAATCTCATGGAGGAAGCCTCATGGGACATTTTGGTGTCGCAAAAACTCTCAAGACCTTGCAGGATCACTTCTACTGGCCGCGGATGAAAAGAGATGTGGAAAGACTCTGTGAAAGGTGTGCAACTTGTAAACAAGCTAAGTCCAAAGTCCAAAACCATGGTTTGTACACGCCTTTACCCATCCCTTATCATCCTTGGAATGATATCTCTATGGACTTCATTGTTGGATTGCCTAGAACTCGTACTGGTAAAGATTCAATCTTTGTGGTAGTTGATAGATTTTCTAAGATGGCACACTTCATTGCTTGTCATAAAACTGATGATGCATTGCATGTAGCTAACTTGTTCTTTAAGGAGATTGTGCGTTTACATGGCATGCCTAAGACTATTGTATCTGATAGAGATACTAAGTTCCTAAGCTACTTTTGGAAAACTCTCTGGTCTAAACTAGGCACTAAGCTATTATTTTCTACTACTTGTCACCCACAAACTGATGGTCAGACTGAAGTAGTTAATAGAACTCTTGGTACACTCTTGCGTGCAATTATAAAGAAGAACTTGAAATCATGGGAAGATTGTTTGCCTCATTGTGAATTTGCATATAATCATGCTGTGCATTCTGCTACTAAGTTTTCTCCATTTGAAATTGTTTATGGGTTCAATCCCATCTCTCCTTTGGATCTAATACCTTTACCTGAGTGTGAAAGAGTTAGTCTTGATGGCAAGAAGAAGGCAGAGAAGGTACAACAACTTCATGAACAAGCAAGGCGCAACATAGAAGAGAAGACTAAGCAATATGCCAAACAAGCAAACAAGGGGAGGCGTGAAAGAGTCTTTGAAGTGGGTGATCAAGTCTGGATTCACCTAAGGAAAGAAAGATTTCCTAATGAGAGGAAATCCAAGCTCATGCCAAGGATTGATGGACCATTTGAGATCATAAAGAAAATCGGCAACAATGCTTACAAGCTGGATCTCCAAGGAAGGTATGATGTGAGCAATAGTTTTAATATCACTGACTTGGTTCCTTATTTTGCAGATGAGCCAGATTTGAGGACAAATCCTTTTCAAGAGGGAGGGGATGATATGATCATGGACCGGCACAAGGATGGAGATAAAGAGTTCAAAGACCAATCAAGGGAAGAAGATGATGCCTTAGTCATTCCACCAGGTCCCATCACTCGCGCCAAAGCTAGAAGACTCAAAGAAGCTGTTGGAAGTCTACTTATGATCTCATGGAAGCAAGAAGACGGTCTTGATGGACGTTTGATCAATCAAGACACTCTTATCACCATTCAAGCAATGGTTTCAAACTGATCATCATCTAAGCAAGTGCTTGTGTGTGCTCTTTTCCTAGCCTTTGGTTTTGTCCCATTGGGTTTTCCAAAGGAAGGTTTTTAATGAGGCCACAAGTTACTTACATAAACCTTAGATGATGTATCACGGTTCCACCTTAGGTTATTTTTAAACTATGGTTTTTATTTCATGTTTTAAAAACTCTTTTCGAATTTGAATAAGTCTTTAGTCTTTGTTGTAGTTCCAAGGGAGCCTGTTCCCTTTAATGATCTCGAGAATATGGAGCCTGTTCCATACTTCTCTATATAAGTGTGTTTGCGTTCTCTCTTTTAAACACAATCCTTTTTCTACAAATCTATCAGATTTCTTTGTTCTCTCTTTACTTCTCATCAAGTCTTGAGTGAATCTCGTTGGTGTGTCATATCCAACAACTAAGGGTGTCTATTTTGGTGTGTAATATCCAAGCTAGTCATCTAGGAGTATCAAGGAGCCATTCCGCAACTCTTTGTGTCACCAAACGATCCATCACCTTGATAAACTTGAGTCTCTGATTCGTTTATACAAGGATCTATCCAATTCAATCCAAAGAAGCATCCTAGGAGTTCATTAGCTCCAAAGGTGATTACTCAGGGGGTGAAACGGAGAGTCCCGAGGAGAGTGTTGTAGAGAAGTGGCAACAAGAAGACATGATGGTGATGTCAGTCCTTCATGCCTCTTTGGAGCCGGCTATACTAGATGCTTATAGCTACTGTGAGACAGCCAAGGAGCTGTGGGATACTCTACAGAAAGTGTATGGAAACACTTCTAACCTGAACCGAGTGTTTGAAGTCAAGAAGGCAATCAATGGGTTAACTCAAGATGACACGGAGTTCACTAAGCACTTGGGAAGGTTCAGGTCTCTTTGGTCTGAGTTGGAGATGCTGAGGCCAAGCACGGTTGATCCAAAGCTTCTAAATGAGAGACGCGAGCAGGACAAGGTCTTTGGGTTGCTGCTCACGTTGAATGCAAGCTACAGTGGTCTTATCCAGCACATGCTATGGTCTGAGAAGCTGCCTGACCTTGAAGAGGTGTGCGCTAAGATACAGAAGGAGCAGGGCTCAATGGGTTTGTTTGGAGGCAAGGGAGACTTATCTCTTGCAAATGCTGTGCAACCTGACCGGGAAGAGCCTCCACAAGCCAACAAAGCTGGTTACAACAAGTATGAGGATAGGAAGTTCAATGGGAATTGTGATCACTGCAAGAAGCATGGACACAAGAAGAGTCAGTGCTGGATACTCCATCCCCACTTGAAGCCGGCTAAGTTCATGAAGGAGAGAGAGGCAAAAGCTCACATGACTGAAGGATCAAGCGGAGCAGGGCCATCCAACCGTGGAGCTGAAGGGGAGAACCGTGAAGGAGATGGAAAGGCTTTGGTGACCTACACTGGAGCTATCAACCCCCGTGGCAATGATCAAGACTTCATCAGGAGATCCGAGATGGATGCACTCATCAAAATGCTCAAGGATAATGGTAACATTCATGGGTATTCATTTGGTGCTTCTATGATTGCTAGAACTATAGAAATGACTCCTAATGTGGCTGAGATTGCTAGGATTGATAGTAAGACTGGAATTGAGCATTGCATTGATAGAAATGCTAGGATGAATGCATATAGATCACAAATTAGCATCTGCCATAGTGCTAGCAATACATCCAAACCATAGTGCTAGCAATACATCATATGATTAGTGACACCAACCTGATTAAAGATATAGAACCTACTAATGGATGTGTGATGATTGCAAATGGGGATAAGATACCTATTAAGGGAATAGTAAACTTAAAGCTATTTGATAAGAACACTAGAGCATTTTATATTCCGGAATTCACATCAAACCTTCTTTCAGTTAAGAAATGCACTACTGATTTGAATTGCAATGTTATATTCAGTCCTAATGATGTGAAGTTTCAGGATATTGAGAGCAGCCAATTGATTGGAAAAGGAGTTACAAAGGGTGACTTATACATGCTTGAGAAGCTTGATCCTGTTTCCAATTATAACTGCTCATTTACTTCTGCTTCTAGTTTGAATAAAAATGCATTGTCGCATGCTAGATTAGGTCATCCCCATGAGAGGGCTTTAAACTTGATAATACCAGGTGTGGTTTTTGAAAATAATAAGTGTGAGGCTTGCATTTTAGGCAAGCATTGTAAGAATGTGTTTCCAAGAACATCTACTGTCTATGAAAATTCCTTTGATTTGATTCATACTGATGTGTGGACTGCACCTAGTTGTTCTAGAGATAATCATAAGTATTTTGTCACATTCATTGATGAAAAATCTAAATACACCTGGTTAACACTCATTCCATCAAAAGATAGGGTGATAGATGCATTCTGATATGATCATGGACCAGCACAAGGATGGAGATGAAGAGCTCAAAGACAAATCAAGTGAAGAAGAGGATGCCTTAGTCATTCCACCAGGTCCCATCACTCGTGCCAAAGCTAGAAGACTCAAAGAAGCTGTTGGAAGTATACTTATGATCTCATGGAAGCAAGAAGACAGCCTTGATGGACGTTTGATCAATCAAGACACTCTCATCACCATTCAAGCAATTGTTTCAAACTGATCATCATCTAAGCAAGTGCTTGTGTGTGCTCTTTTCCTAACCTTTGGTTTTGTCCCATTGGGTTTTCCAAAGGCAGGTTTTTAATGAGGCCACAAGTCACTTACATAAACCTTAGATGATGTATCATGGTTCCACCTTTTGTTATTTTTAAACTATGGTTTTTATTTCATGTTTTTAACTCTTTTCAAATTTGAATAAGTCTTTAGTCTTTGTTGTAGTTCCAAGGGAGCCTGTTCCCTTTAATGATCTCGAGAATGTGGAGCCTGTTCCATACTTCTCTATATAAGCTTGTATGCGTTCTCTCTTTTAGAACACAATCTTCTTTCTACAAAATCTATCCGATTTCTTTGTTCTCTCTTTACTTCTCATCAAGTCTTGAGTGAATTCCGTTGGTGTGTCATATCCAACAACTAAGGGTGTCTATTTTGGTGTGTAATATCCAAGCTAGTCATCTAGGAGTATCAAGGAGTCTTTCCGCCACTCTTTGTGTCACCATACGATCCATCACCTTGATAAACTTGAGTCTCTGATTCGTTTATACAAGGATCTATCCAGTTCAATCCAAAAGAAACATCCTAGGAGTTCATTAAGTGGTATCAGAGCTGCTTTGGATTGGGAAGTTTTCGATTTCTCTTTGGTTTCAAATAAACTCTTCAACTTCTTTGATTACCATTGATAGATCTGTGATCTGTTGTTGTTTCTCGTATCATCTAAGTAGCATATCACCTGATTGCTAATCATCTGTGTTGAATCCTGTTAGATCTAAGTGTTCTTATCATATTTTGAATCAAACTCATCTAATCCGTGTGAAGGAAGTAATCGAATCGCTTGATCTGTTGAATCACTTGCTGAATAATTTGATTTGTGATATTTCTGTGATAGATCTGTTCTTATTTATCTTGAATCTGATCTGCATAAATCCAAAATTGATAGATCTGATCTTAGTCTTGTCGATTTGAATTCTCTAAAACCGTGATCTACAAGTTTTCTATCTTTTGAATCTTTTGAAAGTTGTTTCCGCGTCGACTATTTGTTCTGAATTGATTCTTGTGAACATCTTACTTGTTTGAGTGTTTTCTGAATCAGGTACCATGGTGAATGAGTCGGAAGAGGAAGCAGAACTCGTGAGACAGAACAGGTTATTGAGAGATCAGATGACTGAGCAATTAAACCGAACGATGATCACTACCGTTGCTGATATGATCAAGAGCAGTATGAAGGAACTTCGCGATGAAATAAGGCAAGAGATAAGGCAAGCTACTGGCCAAGGTCATAGCAATGAGTCTAGACGAGAAAGACGTGATGAAACCCCACGAGAGCATGCTGAATCACAAGAAACAGACCACTACTAAGATCATAACCGAGCCACGCGCAGCAGTTCCTCTTCTAGAGATAGTAGAAGGAGATATAGGAGAGATCATGATGAAAGGAGAACTTACAGAGATGATCTTGCTGGTTTAAAGCTGAAGATACCTCCTTTCCATGGCAAAGTTGATCCGGATGCTTACTTGGAATGGGAAAAGAAGATGGAGTTGGTGTTTAACTGTAAGCACTACACCAATGCCCAAAGAATTCAGATAGCAGCAACCGAGTTTCATGACTATGCGTTGAGTTGGTGGGATCAGCTAGTGACTACCAGGAGACTTAACCAAGAGTATCCCGTTGAAACATGGCACGAGATGAAGGCTCTCATGCGTAAAAGATTTGTGCCAAATCACTATCATCGCGACTTGCACCAGAAGTTAAGAAGACTCACCCAAGGATCTCGGTCTGTTGAAGAATACTATCAAGACATGGAGTTGTTGATGCTGAGAGCTCGTGTTTCTGAAGATAAAGAAGCTACTATGGCTAGGTTCTTAGGAGGTCTCAACCGAGAGATACAAGATAACGTTGAGATGCAGCACTATGTGGAGATAGAGGAGATGCTTCACAAAGCTATACTAGTGGAGCAACAAGTTAAAAGGAAGGGCCATTCTCACTCTCGTTACAACACCAGACTTCAGGGAACTAAAGAAGAAAAGTCTAGCTATCAAAAGGAAAGCAAACCGCAACTGAAAGAAGATTCAAAGCCAAATCCCATTTACAGTAAGGATAAAGGAAAGGCTGAGGTTTCAAGTGCAAGAGCTAGAGATGTTAAGTGCTTTAAGTGTCAGGGTAGAGGCCATTATGCAAATGAGTGCACCAATAAAAGAATCATGATTCTTCTTGAGAATGGAGAGTATGAATCTGAGGATGAGCTTTCAGAGTCTGAGTATAAGGCGCTTACTGAAGAAGAATATGAAGAAGAACCCGTGAGAGGAAAGCTATTGGTGGCTAGAAGAACTTTGAGTTTGCAAAGTAAAGCTGAAGAGCAAGAACAGAGAGAGAATCTATTCTACACTCGGTGCCTTGTGCAAGGAAAGGTCTGTAGTCTTATCATTGATGGAGGAAGTTGTGTGAATGTAGCTAGTGAAACTATGGTAAGAAGCTTGGCCTCCAAGTACAGAAACATCCAAAGCCCTACCGGCTTCAATGGTTGAATGAAGAAGGAGAAATGAGGGTTTCTAGTCAGGTTTCGGTTCCCATTGCAATTGGAAGGTATGAGGATGAGGTTCTCTGTGATGTACTGCCTATGGAAGCTGGACATATCCTTCTTGGTCGGCCATGGCAATCAGATAGACGAGTGATACATGATGGCTACACCAACAAGCACACGTTTGAGTTCAAAGGGAAGAAGACTGTGCTGGTTCCTCTAACACCAAAGGAGGTTCACCAAGATCAACTGCAGCTACAAAAGAAGAAAGAAATAGACCTCAAACCTGATTCAAAGAAGCAGCATAGTTTCTATGCCAACTCGGGTGATATCAAAAGAACTCTCAATGCTCATCAATCCATTCTTTTACTTATCTTTAAAGAGTCTCATTTGAATGTTACTGACCCAACACCGGTATATCCGAGTGAAATTGAGTATCTTTTACAGGAATATAGAGATGTGTTTCCAGAAGAAACTCCTCAAGGTCTTCCACCTCTTAGAGGGATTGAGCATCAGATTGATTTTGTCCCTGGTTCTACACTTCCAAATAGGCCAGCTTATAGGACTAATCCCGTGGAGACTAAAGAACTGCAAAAACAAGTTGAGGAATTGATGGCAAAGGGGCATATCCGTGAAAGCATGAGCCCATGCGCAGTACCAGTACTTCTTGTGCCTAAGAAGGATGGAAGCTGGCGCATGTGTGTTGATTGTAGAGCCATCAACAATATCACTGTAAAGTATCGCCATCCTATTCCTAGATTAGATGATATGCTTGATGAATTGCATGGTTCTTGCATATTTTCTAAGATTGATTTGAAAAGTGGTTACCATCAGATTAGGATGAAGGAAGGAGATGAATGGAAAACTGCATTCAAAACTAAACATGGTTTATATGAGTGGTTAGTCATGCCATTTGGATTAACCAATGCACCTAGTACATTCATGAGATTAATGAATCATGTTCTTAGATCATTCATTGGCAAATTTGTTGTGGTATACTTTGATGACATCCTGGTATACAGTAAGAGTTTTAATGATCATATAGGACATCTTAGAGCTGTTCTTGATGCGCTTAGAAAGGAATCTCTTTTTGCTAACCTTAAGAAGTGTACTTTTGGAACGGATAACTTGGTCTTTCTAGGTTTTGTTGTAAGTGCAGATGGAGTTAAGGTGGATCAGGAGAAAATCAAAGCAATCAAGGAGTGGCCAATTCCTGCTACTGTAAGTGAAGTAAGGAGCTTTCATGGGTTGGCTGGCTTCTACAGGCGCTTTGTCAAGAATTTTAGCACCATTGCAGCTCCACTGACCGAGATAATCAAGAAAGATGTGGGATTCAAATGGGGAGAGCCACAGGAAACTGCTTTCCAAAGCCTTAAAGAGAAGCTCACTCATTCTCCTCTCCTTATTTTACCTGACTTTAATAAAAATTTCGAGATAGAATGTGATGCTTCTGGTATAGGTGTGGGTGCTGTGTTGATGCAGGAGAAAAGACCTATTGCATACTTCAGTGAGAAGCTTGGAGGAGCTACTCTCAACTATGCAACTTATGACAAAGAGCTATATGCTTTAGTAAGGGCTTTGCAGACTTGGCAGCATTATCTATGGCCCAAAGAATTTGTCATACACACAGACCACGAGTCCCTCAAGTATCTAAAAGGACAGAACAAGCTCAGTAAGAGACACGCAAGGTGGGTTGAGTTCATAGAAACTTTCCCTTATGTGATCAAGTACAAACAAGGTAAAGAGAATATAGTGGCTGATGCACTATCTAGAAGGTATGTTCTCTTAAACACTCTTGATGTCAAACTGTTGGGTTTTGAGCAGATTAAAGGTATGTATGAAACTGATCCTGATTTTAAAGATGCTTACAAGTCTTGTGAGAAATTTGCTGCTGGACATTACTTTAGGCAGGATGGATTTCTTTTCTATGATAATAGACTTTGTGTGCCTAATTGTTCTTTGAGAGATTTATTTGTTAGGGAATCTCATGGAGGAAGCCTCATGGGACATTTTGGTGTTGCAAAAACTCTCAAGACCTTGCAGGATCACTTCTACTGGCCGCGGATGAAAAGAGATGTGGAAAGACTTTGTGAAAGGTGTGCAACTTGTAAACAAGCTAAGTCCAAAGTCCAAAACCATGGTTTGTATACTCCTTTACCCATCCCTTATCATCCTTGGAATGATATCTCTATGGACTTCATTGTTGGATTGCCTAGAACTCGTACTGGTAAAGATTCAATCTTTGTGGTAGTTGATAGATTTTCTAAGATGGCACACTTCATTGCTTGTCATAAAACTGATGATGCATTGCATATAGCTAACTTGTTCTTTAAGGAGATTGTGCGCTTACATGGCATGCCTAAGACTATTGTATCTGATAGAGATACTAAGTTTCTAAGTTACTTTTGGAAAACTCTTTGGTCTAAACTAGGCACTAAGCTATTGTTTTCTACTACTTGTCATCCACAAACTGATGGTCAGACTGAAGTAGTTAATAGAACTCTTGGTACACTCTTGCGTGCAATTATAAAGAAGAACTTGAAATCATGGGAAGATTGTTTGCCTCATTGTGAATTTGCATATAATCATGCTGTGCATTCTGCTACTAAGTTTTCTCCATTTGAAATTGTTTATGGATTCAATCCCATCTCTCCTTTGGATCTAATACCTTTACCTGAGTGTGAAAGAGTTAGTCTTGATGGCAAGAAGAAGGCAGAGAAGGTACAACAGCTTCATGAACAAGCAAGGCGCAACATAGAAGAGAAGACTAAGCAATATGCCAAACAAGCAAACAAGGGAAGGCGTGAAAGAGTCTTTGAAGTGGGTGATCAAGTCTGGATTCACCTAAGGAAAGAAAGATTTCCTAATGAGAGGAAATCCAAGCTCATGCCAAGAATTGATGGACCATTTGAGATCATAAAGAAAATCGGCAACAATGCTTACAAGCTGGATCTCCAAGGAAGGTATGATGTGAGCAATAGCTTTAATATCACTGACTTGACTCCTTATTTTGCAGATGAGCCAGATTTGAGGACAAATCCTTTTCAAGAGGGAGGGGATGCTATGATCATGGACCAGCACAAGGATGGAGATGAAGAGCTCAAAGACAAATCAAGTGAAGAAGAGGATGCCTTAGTCATTCCACCAGGTCCCATCACTCGTGCCAAAGCTAGAAGACTCAAAGAAGCTGTTGGAAGTATACTTATGATCTCATGGAAGCAAGAAGACAGCCTTGATGGACGTTTGATCAATCAAGACACTCTCATCACCATTCAAGCAATTGTTTCAAACTGATCATCATCTAAGCAAGTGCTTGTGTGTGCTCTTTTCCTAACCTTTGGTTTTGTCCCATTGGGTTTTCCAAAGGCAGGTTTTTAATGAGGCCACAAGTTACTTACATAAACCTTAGATGATGTATCATGGTTCCACCTTTGTTATTTTTAAACTATGGTTTTTATTTCATGTTTTAAACTCTTTTCAAATTTGAATAAGTCTTTAGTCTTTGTTGTAGTTCCAAGGGAGCCTGTTCCCTTTAATGATCTCGAGAATGTGGAGCCTGTTCCATACTTCTCTATATAAGCTTGTATGCGTTCTCTCTTTTAGAACACAATCTTCTTTCTACAAAATCTATCCGATTTCTTTGTTCTCTCTTTACTTCTCATCAAGTCTTGAGTGAATTCCGTTGGTGTGTCATATCCAACAACTAAGGGTGTCTATTTTGGTGTGTAATATCCAAGCTAGTCATCTAGGAGTATCAAGGAGTCTTTCCGCCACTCTTTGTGTCACCATACGATCCATCACCTTGATAAACTTGAGTCTCTGATTCGTTTATACAAGGATCTATCCAGTTCAATCCAAAAGAAACATCCTAGGAGTTCATTAAGTGGTATCAGAGCTGCTTTGGATTGGGAAGTTTTCGATTTCTCTTTGGTTTCAAATAAACTCTTCAACTTCTTTGATTACCATTGATAGATCTGTGATCTGTTGTTGTTTCTCGTATCATCTAAGTAGCATATCACCTGATTGCTAATCATCTGTGTTGAATCCTGTTAGATCTAAGTGTTCTTATCATATTTTGAATCAAACTCATCTAATCCGTGTGAAGGAAGTAATCGAATCGCTTGATCTGTTGAATCACTTGCTGAATAATTTGATTTGTGATATTTCTGTGATAGATCTGTTCTTATTTATCTTGAATCTGATCTGCATAAATCCAAAATTGATAGATCTGATCTTAGTCTTGTCGATTTGAATTCTCTAAAACCGTGATCTACAAGTTTTCTATCTTTTGAATCTTTTGAAAGTTGTTTCCGCGTCGACTATTTGTTCTGAATTGATTCTTGTGAACATCTTACTTGTTTGAGTGTTTTCTGAATCAGGTACCATGGTGAATGAGTCGGAAGAGGAAGCAGAACTCGTGAGACAGAACAGGTTATTGAGAGATCAGATGACTGAGCAATTAAACCGAACGATGATCACTACCGTTGCTGATATGATCAAGAGCAGTATGAAGGAACTTCGCGATGAAATAAGGCAAGAGATAAGGCAAGCTACTGGCCAAGGTCATAGCAATGAGTCTAGACGAGAAAGACGTGATGAAACCCCACGAGAGCATGCTGAATCACAAGAAACAGACCACTACTATGATCATAACCGAGCCACGCGCAGCAGTTCCTCTTCTAGAGATAGTAGAAGGAGATATAGGAGAGATCATGATGAAAGGAGAACTTACAGAGATGATCTTGCTGGTTTAAAGCTGAAGATACCTCCTTTCCATGGCAAAGTTGATCCGGATGCTTACTTGGAATGGGAAAAGAAGATGGAGTTGGTGTTTAACTGTAAGCACTACACCAATGCCCAAAGAATTCAGATAGCAGCAACCGAGTTTCATGACTATGCGTTGAGTTGGTGGGATCAGCTAGTGACTACCAGGAGACTTAACCAAGAGTATCCCGTTGAAACATGGCACGAGATGAAGGCTCTCATGCGTAAAAGATTTGTGCCAAATCACTATCATCGCGACTTGCACCAGAAGTTAAGAAGACTCACCCAAGGATCTCGGTCTGTTGAAGAATACTATCAAGACATGGAGTTGTTGATGCTGAGAGCTCGTGTTTCTGAAGATAAAGAAGTTACTATGGCTAGGTTCTTAGGAGGTCTCAACCGAGAGATACAAGATAACGTTGAGATGCAGCACTATGTGGAGATAGAGGAGATGCTTCACAAAGCTATACTAGTGGAGCAACAAGTTAAAAGGAAGGGCCATTCTCACTCTCGTTACAACACCAGACTTCAGGGAACTAAAGAAGAAAAGTCTAGCTATCAAAAGGAAAGCAAACCGCAACTGAAAGAAGATTCAAAGCCAAATCCCATTTACAGTAAGGATAAAGGAAAGGCTGAGGTTTCAAGTGCAAGAGCTAGAGATGTTAAGTGCTTTAAGTGTCAGGGTAGAGGCCATTATGCAAATGAGTGCACCAATAAAAGAATCATGATTCTTCTTGAGAATGGAGAGTATGAATCTGAGGATGAGCTTTCAGAGTCTGAGTATAAGGCGCTTACTGAAGAAGAATATGAAGAAGAACCCGTGAGAGGAAAGCTATTGGTGGCTAGAAGAACTTTGAGTTTGCAAAGTAAAGCTGAAGAGCAAGAACAGAGAGAGAATCTATTCTACACTCGGTGCCTTGTGCAAGGAAAGGTCTGTAGTCTTATCATTGATGGAGGAAGTTGTGTGAATGTAGCTAGTGAAACTATGGTAGAGAAGCTTGGCCTCCAAGTAAAGAAACATCCAAAGCCCTACCGGCTTCAATGGTTGAATGAAGAAGGAGAAATGAGGGTTTCTAGTCAGGTTTCGGTTCCCATTGCAATTGGAAGGTATGAGGATGAGGTTCTCTGTGATGTACTGCCTATGGAAGCTGGACATATCCTTCTTGGTCGGCCATGGCAATCAGATAGACGAGTGATACATGATGGCTACACCAACAAGCACACGTTTGAGTTCAAAGGGAAGAAGACTGTGCTGGTTCCTCTAACACCAAAGGAGGTTCACCAAGATCAACTGCAGCTACAAAAGAAGAAAGAAATAGACCTCAAACCTGATTCAAAGAAGCAGCATAGTTTCTATGCCAACTCGGGTGACATCAAAAGAACTCTCAATGCTCATCAATCCACTCTTTTACTTGTCTTTAAAGAGTCTCATTTGAATGTTACTGACCCAACACCGGTATATCCGAGTGAAATTGAGTATCTTTTACAGGAATATAGAGATGTGTTTCCAGAAGAAACTCCTCAAGGTCTTCCACCTCTTAGAGGGATTGAGCATCAGATTGATTTTGTCCCTGGTTCTACACTGCCAAATAGGCCAGCTTATAGGACTAATCCCGTGGAGACTAAAGAACTGCAAAAACAAGTTGAGGAATTGATGGCAAAGGGGCATATCCGTGAAAGCATGAGCCCATGCGCAGTTCCAGTACTTCTTGTGCCTAAGAAGGATGGAAGCTGGCGCATGTGTGTTGATTGTAGAGCCATCAACAATATCACTGTAAAGTATCGCCATCCTATTCCTAGATTAGATGATATGCTTGATGAATTGCATGGTTCTTGCATATTTTCTAAGATTGATTTGAAAAGTGGTTACCATCAGATTAGGATGAAGGAAGGAGATGAATGGAAAACTGCATTCAAAACTAAACATGGTTTATATGAGTGGTTAGTCATGCCATTTGGATTAACCAATGCACCTAGTACATTCATGAGATTAATGAATCATGTTCTTAGATCATTCATTGGCAAATTTGTTGTGGTATACTTTGATGACATCCTGGTATACAGTAAGAGTTTTAATGATCATATAGGACATCTTAGAGCTGTTCTTGATGCGCTTAGAAAGGAATCTCTTTTTGCTAACCTTAAGAAGTGTACTTTTGGAACGGATAACTTGGTCTTTCTAGGTTTTGTTGTAAGTGCAGATGGAGTTAAGGTGGATCAGGAGAAAATCAAAGCAATCAAGGAGTGGCCAATTCCTGCTACTGTAAGTGAAGTAAGGAGCTTTCATGGGTTGGCTGGCTTCTACAGGCGCTTTGTCAAGAATTTTAGCACCATTGCAGCTCCACTGACCGAGATAATCAAGAAAGATGTGGGATTCAAATGGGGAGAGCCACAGGAAACTGCTTTCCAAAGCCTTAAAGAGAAGCTCACTCATTCTCCTCTCCTTATTTTACCTGACTTTAATAAAAATTTCGAGATAGAATGTGATGCTTCTGGTATAGGTGTGGGTGCTGTGTTGATGCAGGAGAAAAGACCTATTGCATACTTCAGTGAGAAGCTTGGAGGAGCTACTCTCAACTATGCAACTTATGACAAAGAGCTATATGCTTTAGTAAGGGCTTTGCAGACTTGGCAGCATTATCTATGGCCCAAAGAATTTGTCATACACACAGACCACGAGTCCCTCAAGTATCTAAAAGGACAGAACAAGCTCAGTAAGAGACACGCAAGGTGGGTTGAGTTCATAGAAACTTTCCCTTATGTGATCAAGTACAAACAAGGTAAAGAGAATATAGTGGCTGATGCACTATCTAGAAGGTATGTTCTCTTAAACACTCTTGATGTCAAACTGTTGGGTTTTGAGCAGATTAAAGGTATGTATGAAACTGATCCTGATTTTAAAGATGCTTACAAGTCTTGTGAGAAATTTGCTGCTGGACATTACTTTAGGCAGGATGGATTTCTTTTCTATGATAATAGACTTTGTGTGCCTAATTGTTCTTTGAGAGATTTATTTGTTAGGGAATCTCATGGAGGAAGCCTCATGGGACATTTTGGTGTTGCAAAAACTCTCAAGACCTTGCAGGATCACTTCTACTGGCCGCGGATGAAAAGAGATGTGGAAAGACTTTGTGAAAGGTGTGCAACTTGTAAACAAGCTAAGTCCAAAGTCCAAAACCATGGTTTGTATACTCCTTTACCCATCCCTTATCATCCTTGGAATGATATCTCTATGGACTTCATTGTTGGATTGCCTAGAACTCGTACTGGTAAAGATTCAATCTTTGTGGTAGTTGATAGATTTTCTAAGATGGCACACTTCATTGCTTGTCATAAAACTGATGATGCATTGCATATAGCTAACTTGTTCTTTAAGGAGATTGTGCGCTTACATGGCATGCCTAAGACTATTGTATCTGATAGAGATACTAAGTTTCTAAGTTACTTTTGGAAAACTCTTTGGTCTAAACTAGGCACTAAGCTATTGTTTTCTACTACTTGTCATCCACAAACTGATGGTCAGACTGAAGTAGTTAATAGAACTCTTGGTACACTCTTGCGTGCAATTATAAAGAAGAACTTGAAATCATGGGAAGATTGTTTGCCTCATTGTGAATTTGCATATAATCATGCTGTGCATTCTGCTACTAAGTTTTCTCCATTTGAAATTGTTTATGGATTCAATCCCATCTCTCCTTTGGATCTAATACCTTTACCTGAGTGTGAAAGAGTTAGTCTTGATGGCAAGAAGTGTTAAGATGAGGAGATGAGGAGATGAAGAGTTGATACATGGATAGAGGAAGGGATTTGGAGCAGGCAGTAACTTTGGAGATTTACCACAGTAACTTTATTGTTACTGTGGTAACTGAGGTAAAAGACTTGGGAAGTTACCTTGCATCCATTTGGAGAGTGAAACACGCCAGGATGAGTCTGGATAAGCAAGGAGGAGTTTGGATAAGGTCTGGTCAAGGCTAGAGAGCTTTAGACAGGCTGGCACCAGCTTGAAAGCTAAAGCAAGATTCCCAAGCATGTGAGGAACCTTATTGGCTAGTTTGAATCAAGCATCTTTGACTACACATGCCTCTTATCCTAGCTAGACTGAACCTGGACGAAATTATGTATCCCTAATCTATATGTGTTGTATACTCTCTCATTAATCAATCTAATGGAGTTTTGAGCCTCTCTCTCTATTCTCTCACTAAAATCTCTTAATCTCTTTAATCTTCTCATCTGATTATCCCTGATTAGTTGAATCATGCTCTAATACACAAAAGTGTATATGGTATCAGAGCCAGGTTGCGCAAAGTGGGAGAGTGTGATTCCTTTTTCTTAAAAATCTTGAGTGTTCTTGAGTGTTCTTGAGTGTTCTTGGTGTTCTTAACTTCTGGGTTTCATTATCTTGGTGGCGTGAGAGGTTCTGGTGAATCCAAATCATCTCAACATGGAAATGGAGCACAGACCTGAGTCAACTGTGAAGACTGAAGAGGAGAGGCATGGCGAGTGGTCAAGGTGGGCCAAAAGAGCTTTGGAAAGCTGTGGGTTATGGAGTAGTCATGGAAAGGGGAAACCTTTCATGGAAATGGCTACTGAAGAAGGTCAGACAAGAGGTCTGAAGCTGGGAAATGAAGTTGTTCAAGGAAACACTACAAAGAGTGAGATTGAAGCAACTTTAGGCAAGTCCAAGCTTGTGAGAGTCGTTGAGGACAGAGGGGTGATCCGCGGCTTGAGACAAGGAAAGGATGAGTGTTATCAGCTTGTGGGAAGGCTGAGAGAAGTATGGTCAGAGCTAGATGTGGTGAAGACACACACATCAAATCCGAGATGGTGTCAAGAAAGGAGGAAGCAAGATGTGATCTTCAGCTTCCTTATGGAAGAGGTATGTGAGCTTGTTAAATATACTTGTGATGTGTGGGAAATGAACAGGAAGCCAGAAAGATGGAAGGGAGGTACAAGCTGTAAGAGGGGAAGGTTGAGAAAACTTTCTAAGGAGTGGTTAATGAAGAGAAGGGCATGGAGAAAGGATAGCGAGTCTGAGCACTTGAGTGACAGGATGAGTGTGATCTTGAAGAGAATCAAGGATGTACTTCAGCAGATGGTTATAGGAGAGTGTTCATACTCAGCTTACATGGGAGAAACAGTAGGAGACAGTGCGGATATGAGAGGAATGGATACCAAGAGGGCAGATGAGTGTGTGACAAAGAAGGAATGGGATGAGTTGGTTAAGCATGTGTATGCTTTGGCTACGACCCGGAGTCTGGGTGCTCCTGCCAAAGCATCCACATCTAAACCCATCATCATTGACTCTGGAGCAACACACCACATGATCAGTGACAAGAGACTAATCAGTGAGGTTAAAGCAGCAACAGGGAGTGTCATGATAGCCAATGGTACCAGGATCCCAATAGAAGGAGTGGGAAACCTCAAGCTGTTTGAGAAGAACTCCACTGCCTTCTACCTACCTCAGTTTACATCCAATCTAATCTCAGTTAAGAAGGCTACAGTTGATCTGGATTGTCAAGTGGTTTTCAGACCAAATGAAGTTGAGTTCCAGGATTTGAAGACTGGAAGAGTTATTGGCAGAGGAGACAGCAAGCATCAGCTCTATCATCTCCAAACAACTGAGGCGCCTAGTCCTGTGGAGTCTGTGTGTTTAAGCAGCACAACGGATAGGTGTGATAATCTCACATGGCATGCAAGGCTGGGACATCCTCATGCCAAGGCAATTGAACTGATTCTACCAAGTATGGCGTTCAATCACTTGGAGTGTGAAGCTTGTATACTTGGAAAGCACTGTAGAACTGTCTTCCCAACATCAGAAACCATATATGAGAATTGCTTTGATCTGGTGCATTCAGACGTGTGGACAGCTCCCTGTATGTCTAGAGACAGCCATAAGTACTTTGTGACTTTCATTGATGAGAAGTCCAAGTACACATGGATCACCATGATTCCCTCCAAAGACAGAGTCCTGGAAGCCTTCATGAACTTCCAAGCATATGTTACTAACCAGTACAATGCCACTGTGAAGATTCTGAGGTCTGATAATGGAGGAGAATACACTAGCAATGCTTTCAAGAGTCATCTTGCAAAGCATGGGATTGTGCAACAAACTAGCTGTCCTTACACACCACAACAAAATGGGGTGGCTGAGAGGAAGAACAGACATTTGATGGAGGTTGCGAGATCAATAATGTTCCACATGAATGTCCCTAAGAGGTTTTGGAGTGATGCTGTTCAGACTGCTTGCTATCTCATCAATAGAGTGCCAACCCGTGTATTGAAGAAACTGTCTCCCTTTGAAGTATTAAACAAGGCCAAGCCACACATTGATCATTTGAGAGTCTTTGGGTGCTTATGTTATGTGATGATTCCCGGAGAAAGAAGGAACAAGCTAGAAGCAAAGAGTACTAAAGCTATGTTCATTGGGTACTCAATCACTCAGAAAGGCTACAAATGTTATGATCCAATAACTAGGAGGGTTATGGTATCTAGAGAAGTGAAGTTTGTTGAGTCTAAAGGGTATTATGAGGAGAAGAAATGGGAAGACCTAGAGGATCTGTCCCGAGCTCCATCAGAGAAGGCAACAACATTGAGGGTGTTGTTGGAGAGGCTAGGGATAGGATTATCCCAAGATCAGGAACCAGGAAGAACAGGACCTTCTAATCAAGCTGGAGAAGCTGGAGGAACAACTCCTCTTGATCATGAGAGGGGGAATGGATCTGAATCAGGGGAGCAGGAGCATAACCAAGAGGATTCAGGTCAGCATGATCAGGAGGAGACACATGAAGTAGAGAGTGGAGCTCAGTCAGGTGGAAATGAGCAGGGAGAACCTACTGGAAATGAGCAGGGAGAACCTACTGGTTTAAGAGAGGAAGCACAAGAGAATGTTCAGGCTGAAGAACAGGTTGAGACCTTGCGGAGGAGCACAAGGATAAGGAGGGATCCTTCCAACTGGGTAAACACGAGAGTGTACTACAATGCCCAGGCTGTGGAGCATCCCTCTCAAGCTGTGTGTTCCTTTGCTGAGTTTCCAGAAGAGCACATGGTGTTTATGTGTAACTTGGATGAGAATGAGATACCAAGATCTTATGAAGAAGCTATGAAGCACAAGGTTTGGAGAGATTCAGTAGGAGATGAAAGGGATGCAATGATCAGGAATGATACTTGGTATGAGAGTGAGTTACCTAAAGGGAAGAAGGCAGTTTCAAGCAGATGGATCTTCACCATCAAGTACCTTGCAAATGGGGAGATAGATAGGCGCAAGACTAGGCTGGTTGCAAGAGGATTTACACAACTTATGGGGAAGATTACATTGATACTTTTGCACCAGTGGCCAAGCTTCACACAATTCGAATTGTCTTATCTATTGCAACAAACTTGGAGTGGGATTTGTGGCAAATGGATGTGAAGAATGCGTTCTTGCAAGGTGAACTTGAAGATGAAGTATACATGCATCCACCTCCTGGTCTTGAGCATCTAGTAAAGCCAGGGAATGTTTTGAGATTGAAGAAAGCAATATATGGGTTGAAACAGTCACCTAGAGCTTGGTACAGGAAGCTGAGTACAACACTCAATGGGAGAGGCTTTAGGAAGTCTGAACTAGATCACACTCTCTTCACCTTGACAGGACCTTCAGGGAGCATTGTGATTCTAGTGTATGTGGATGATTTGATTATCACAGGAAGTGATAAGGCAGGGATTCAGGCTACTAAGGAGTTTCTCAAATCTGTGTTTGACATCAAGGATTTGGGAGAGATGAAGTATTTTCTGGGCATTGAGATATGCAGATCAAAGGAGGGTTTGTTTATGTCTCAAAGGAAGTATACTATGGATATGTTGAAGGAGACTGATGTGCTTGGAGGAAAGATAGCTAAGACACCCCTTGAGGAGGGATATAAAGTTCTGCGTGAGGGGGAGGTTGAAGAGAAGCAGCTGTTTGAAGATCCTAAGCTATACAGGAAGATGGTTGGCAAGCTGATCTACTTGACCATCACCAGACCAGATATATGTTTTGCTGTGAACCAAGTGAGTCAGCATATGCAGGCGCCAAAGGTCCATCACTGGAAGATGGTTGATAGGATACTGAGGTATCTGAGTGGGACGACTGGACAAGGAGTTTGGATGGGTTGTAATGAGCAGACAGAAGATCAACCACAGGCTATTGTACATTCATTGGAGGTAACTTGGTCACTTGGAAGAGTAAGAAGCAGAAGGTTATCTGTTCAAGTGCTGAAGCTGAGTATAGAGCCATGCTGAAGCTGACAAACGAGTTGGTGTGGATCAAAGGGATCTTGAAGCACCTGGAGATTAGCAAGCACGCCTATGACAATGCATTGTGACAATCAAGCAGCTATCCACATTGCCTCTAACTCAGTGTTCATGAGAGAACAAAGCACATTGAGGTTGATTGTCACAAGGTGAGGCAGATGATTATTCTTGGGTGATTCTGCCATGTTATACAAGAAGTGAAGATCAGCTTGCAGATGTGTTTACTAAGGCAGCGAGGCAAAAGACAATGGAGTCCATACTATCAGGTTGGACTCATTGATCTACTCCTAGGCTAGCCTTGAGCCCCTCCATGGAGTCTCCACTCTTTTTCCTCATCAAGGTTTTATCCCAATGGGTTTTCCTTGGTGAGGTTTTTAATGAGGGAGGTCTTCATGGTTTCCAAGCTTGACTTGTTCCACATGGTCAAGCTTGAGGGGGAGTGTTGAGATGAGAGATGAAGAGTTGATATGGATAGAGGAAGGGATTTGGAGCAGGCAGTAACTTTGGAGATTTACCACAGTAACTTTATTGTTACTGTGGTAACTGAGTTAAAAGACTTGGGAAGTTACCTTGCATCCATTTGGAGAGTGAAACACGCCAGGAGGAGTCTGGATAAGCAAGGAGGAGTTTGGATAAGGTCTGGTCAAGGCTAGAGAGCTTTAGACAGGCTGGCACCAGCTGGAAAGCTAAAGCAAGATCCCAAGCATGTGAGGAACCTTATTGGCCAGTTTGAATCAAGCATCTTTGACTACACATGCCTCTTATCCTAGCTAGACTGAACCTGGACGAAATTATGTATCTCTAATCTATATGTGTTGTAAACTCTCTCATTAATCAATCTAATGGAGTTTTGAGTCTCTCTCTCTAGTCTCTCTCTTGTTCTTAATCTCCAATCTCTTTAATTCTCAGATTAAACTTAATCACTCTTTAAATCATAAAATCTAATACTTCTTACAAAGTGATTCATCCTGGCTTGATTGGAACGAAGAAGAAGCTGTCCTATTCCCAAACTGGGAAACTGGAATCACCTGATTAGAAAGTGGGATAACTTCTTCATCCCAACTCCTATGAGATTTATTCAACTTCCTGGTGTTTCTCCACCATTTTATGTATCCAAATCAAGCTTCTGACAAAGTGATTCATCCTGGTTTGATTGGAACGACGAAGAAGCTGTCCTATTCCCAAACTGGGAAACTGGAATCACCTGATTAGAAAGTGGGATAACTTCTTCATCCCAACTCCTATGAGATTTATTCAACTTCCTGGTGATTCTCCAACACTTTATGTATCCAAATCAAGCTTCTTACAAAGTGATTCATCCTGGTTTGATTGGAACGACGAAGAAGCTGTCCTATTCCCAAACTGGGAAACTGGAATCACCTGATTAGAAAGTGGGATAACTTCTTCATCCCAACTCCTATGAGATTTATTCAACTTCCTGGTGATTCTCCAACACTTTATGTATCCAAATCAAGCTTCTTACAAAGTGATTCATCCTGGTTTGATTGGAACGACGAAGAAGCTGTCCTATTCCCAAACTGGGAAACTGGAATCACCTGATTAGAAAGTGGGATAACTTCTTCATCCCAACTCCTATGAGATTTATTCAACTTCCTGGTGTTCTCCACCATTTTATGTATCCAAATCAAGCTTCTTACAAAGTGATTCATCCTGGTTTGATTGGAACGACGAAGAAGCTGTCCTATTCCCAAACTGGGAAACTGGAATCACCTGATTAGAAAGTGGGATAACTTCTTCATCCCAACTCCTATGAGATTTATTCAACTTCCTGGTGATTCTCCAACACTTTATGTATCCAAATCAAGCTTCTTACAAAGTGATTCATCCTGGTTTGATTGGAACGACGAAGAAGCTGTCCTATTCCCAAACTGGGAAACTGGAATCACCTGATTAGAAAGTGGGATAACTTCTTCATCCCAACTCCTATGAGATTTATTCAACTTCCTGGTGATTCTCCAACACTTTATGTATCCAAATCAAGCTTCTTACAAAGTGATTCATCCTGGTTTGATTGGAACGACGAAGAAGCTGTCCTATTCCCAAACTGGGAAACTGGAATCACCTGATTAGAAAGTGGGATAACTTCTTCATCCCAACTCCTATGAGATTTATTCAACTTCCTGGTGTTTCTCCACCACTTTATGTATCCAAATCAAGCTTCTTACAAAGTGATTCATCCTGGTTTGATTGGAACGACGAAGAAGCTGTCCTATTCCCAAACTGGGAAACTGGAATCACCTGATTAGAAAGTGGGATAACTTCTTCATCCCAACTCCTATGAGATTTATTCAACTTCCTGGTGATTCTCCAACACTTTATGTATCCAAATCAAGCTTCTTACAAAGTGATTCATCCTGGTTTGATTGGAACGACGAAGAAGCTGTCCTATTCCCAAACTGGGAAACTGGAATCACCTGATTAGAAAGTGGGATAACTTCTTCATCCCAACTCCTATGAGATTTATTCAACTTCCTGGTGATTCTCCAACACTTTATGTATCCAAATCAAGCTTCTTACAAAGTGATTCATCCTGGTTTGATTGGAACGACGAAGAAGCTGTCCTATTCCCAAACTGGGAAACTGGAATCACCTGATTAGAAAGTGGGATAACTTCTTCATCCCAACTCCTATGAGATTTATTCAACTTCCTGGTGATTCTCCAACACTTTATGTATCCAAATCAAGCTTCTTACAAAGTGATTCATCCTGGTTTGATTGGAACGACGAAGAAGCTGTCCTATTCCCAAACTGGGAAACTGGAATCACCTGATTAGAAAGTGGGATAACTTCTTCATCCCAACTCCTATGAGATTTATTCAACTTCCTGGTGATTCTCCAACACTTTATGTATCCAAATCAAGCTTCTTACAAAGTGATTCATCCTGGTTTGATTGGAACGACGAAGAAGCTGTCCTATTCCCAAACTGGGAAACTGGAATCACCTGATTAGAAAGTGGGATAACTTCTTCATCCCAACTCCTATGAGATTTATTCAACTTCCTGGTGATTCTCCACCATTTAATGTATCCAAATCAAGCTTCTTACAAAGTGATTCATCCTGGTTTGATTGGAACGACGAAGAAGCTGTCCTATTCCCAAACTGGGAAACTGGAATCACCTGATTAGAAAGTGGGATAACTTCTTCATCCCAACTCCTATGAGATTTATTCAACTTCCTGGTGATTCTCCAACACTTTATGTATCCAAATCAAGCTTCTTACAAAGTGATTCATCCTGGTTTGATTGGAACGACGAAGAAGCTGTCCTATTCCCAAACTGGGAAACTGGAATCACCTGATTAGAAAGTGGGATAACTTCTTCATCCCAACTCCTATGAGATTTATTCAACTTCCTGGTGATTCTCCAACACTTTATGTATCCAAATCAAGCTTCTTACAAAGTGATTCATCCTGGTTTGATTGGAACGACGAAGAAGCTGTCCTATTCCCAAACTGGGAAACTGGAATCACCTGATTAGAAAGTGGGATAACTTCTTCATCCCAACTCCTATGAGATTTATTCAACTTCCTGGTGATTCTCCAACACTTTATGTATCCAAATCAAGCTTCTTACAAAGTGATTCATCCTGGTTTGATTGGAACGACGAAGAAGCTGTCCTATTCCCAAACTGGGAAACTGGAATCACCTGATTAGAAAGTGGGATAACTTCTTCATCCCAACTCCTATGAGATTTATTCAACTTCCTGGTGATTCTCCAACACTTTATGTATCCAAATCAAGCTTCTTACAAAGTGATTCATCCTGGTTTGATTGGAACGACGAAGAAGCTGTCCTATTCCCAAACTGGGAAACTGGAATCACCTGATTAGAAAGTGGGATAACTTCTTCATCCCAACTCCTATGAGATTTATTCAACTTCCTGGTGATTCTCCACACTTTATGTATCCAAATCAAGCTTCTTACAAAGTGATTCATCCTGGTTGATTGGAACGACGAAGAAGCTGTCCTATTCCCAAACTGGGAAACTGGAATCACCTGATTAGAAAGTGGGATAACTTCTTCATCCCAACTCCTATGAGATTTATTCAACTTCCTGGTGATTCTCCACACTTTATGTATCCAAATCAAGCTTCTTACAAAGTGATTCATCCTGGTTTGATTGGAACGACGAAGAAGCTGTCCTATTCCCAAACTGGGAAACTGGAATCACCTGATTGAAAGTGGGATAACTTCTTCATCCCAACTCCTATGAGATTTATTCAACTTCCTGGTGATTCTCCAACACTTTATGTATCCAAATCAAGCTTCTTACAAAGTGATTCATCCTGGTTTGATTGGAACGACGAAGAAGCTGTCCTATTCCCAAACTGGGAAACTGGAATCACCTGATTTGAAAGTGGGATAACTTCTTCATCCCAACTCCTATGAGATTTATTCAACTTCCTGGTGATTCTCCAACACTTTATGTATCCAAATCAAGCTTCTTACAAAGTGATTCATCCTGGTTTGATTGGAACGACGAAGAAGCTGTCCTATTCCCAAACTGGGAAACTGGAATCACCTGATTAGAAAGTGGGATAACTTCTTCATCCCAACTCCTATGAGATTTATTCAACTTCCTGGTGATTCTCCAACACTTTATGTATCCAAATCAAGCTTCTTACAAAGTGATTCATCCTGGTTTGATGGGAACGACGAAGAAGCTGTCCTATTCCCAAACTGGGAAACTGGAATCACCTGATTAGAAAGCGGGATAACTTCTTCATCCCAACTCCTATGAGATTTATTCAACTTCCTGGTGATTCTCCAACACTTTATGTATCCAAATCAAGCTTCTTACAAAGTGATTCATCCTGGTTTATTTGGAACGACGAAGAAGGTTTCCTATTCCCAAACTGGGAAACTGGAATCACCTGATTAGAAAGTGGGATAACTTCTTCATCCCAACTCCTATGAGATTTATTCAACTTCCTGGTGATTCTCCAACTCCAAATCAAGCTTCTTACAAAGTGATTCATCCTGGTTTGATTGGAACGACGAAGAAGCTGTCCTATTCCCAAACTGGGAAACTGGAATCACCTGATTAGAAAGTGGGATAACTTCTTCATCCCAACTCCTATGAGATTTATTCAACTTCCTGGTGATTCTCCAACACTTTATGTATCCAAATCAAGCTTCTTACAAAGTGATTCATCCTGGTTTGATTGGAACGACGAAGAAGCTGTCCTATTCCCAAACTGGGAAACTGGAATCACCTGATTAGAAAGTGGGATAACTTCTTCATCCCAACTCCTATGAGATTTATTCAACTTCCTGGTGATTCTCCAACACTTTATGTATCCAAATCAAGCTTCTTACAAAGTGATTCATCCTGGTTTGATTGGAACGACGAAGAAGCTGTCTATTCCCAAACTGGGAAACTGGAATCACCTGATTAGAAAGTGGGATAACTTCTTCATCCCAACTCCTATGAGATTTATTCAACTTCCTGGTGATTCTCCAACCACTTTAGTATCCAAAATCCCAAATCAAGCTTCTTACAAAGTTGATTCATCCTGGTTGATTGGAACGACGAAGAAGCTGTCCTATTCCCAAACTGGGAAACTGGAATCACCTGATTGAAAGTGGGATAACTTCTTCATCCCAACTCCTATGAGATTTATTCAACTTCCTGGTGATTCTCCAACACTTTATGTATCCAAATCAAGCTTCTTACAAAGTGATTCATCCTGGTTTGATTGGAACGACGAAGAAAGCTGTCCTATTCCCAACTGGGAAACTGGAATCACCTGATTAGAAAGTGGGATAACTTCTTCATCCCAACTCCTATGAGATTTATTCAACTTCCTGGTGATTCTCCACCACTTTATGTATCCAAATCAAGCTTCTTACAAAGTGATTCATCCTGGTTTGATTGGAACGACGAAGAAGCTGTCCTATTCCCAAACTGGGAAACTGGAATCATCTGATTAGAAAGTGGGATAACTTCTTCATCCCAACTCCTTTGAGATTTATTCAACTTCCTGGTGATTCTCCAACACTTTATGTATCCAAATCAAGCTTCTTACAAAGTGATTCATCCTGGTTTGATTGGAACGATGAAGAAGCTGTCCTATTCCCAAACTGGGAAACTGGAATTTCCTGATTTGAAAGTGGGATAACTTCTTCATCCCAACTCCTATGAGATTTATTTAACTTCCAGGTGTTTCTCCACTATTTTATATATCCAA
>NW_022610132.1:0-38113 GCF_000309985.2 Brassica rapa
CAGCTCACATAGGACGTCCGTGGCTGTCCATCAGTACACATATCAGCAAGTTGGTCCTTGGACTCAGCACGCTGGCCCTTCCCGTGGACTATTTGGGTGATTTTGGCTCACGTGGGCTGTCTGTTCAGTACACACAGGACGTTCGTGGGTGTCCGTGTATGTCCGTGTGTGTCCGTCAGCACACACAGGACGTCTGTGGCTGTCCATCAGTACACTAATCAGCACGCTGGTCCTTGGACTCAGCATGCTGGCCCTTCCTGTAGACTATTCGGGTGATTTTGGCCCACCTGGGCTGTCTGTTTATTACACACAGGACGTCCGTGGGTGTCCGTCAGCACACACAGGACATCTGTGGCTGTCCGTCAGAAACACACAGGACGTCTGTGGCCGTCTGTGGCCGTCCGTGTGTGTCCGTGTGTGTCTGTCAGCACACACAGGACGTCTGTGGGTGTCCGTCAGCACACACAGGACGTCCATGGCTGTCCGTGTGCGTCCGTGTGTGTCCATCAGCTCACATAGGACGTCCGTGGCTGTCCATCAGTACACATATCAGCAAGTTGGTCCTTGGACTTAGCACGCTGGCCCTTCCCGTGGACTATTTGGGTGATTTTGGCTCACGTGGGCTGTCTGTTCAGTACACACATGACGTCTGTGGGTGTCCGTGTATGTCTGTGTGTGTCCGTCAGCACACACAGGACGTCCGTGGCTGTCCATCAGTACACATATCAGCACGCTGGTCCTTGGACTCAGCACGCTGGCCCTTCCTGTAGACTGTTCGGGTGATTTTGGCCCACGTGGGCTGTCTGTTCATTACACACAGGACATCCGTGGGTGTCCGTCAGCACACTCAAGACGTTCGTGTGTGTCCGTCAGGACACACAGGACGTCTGTGGCTGTCCATCAGTACACATATTAGCACTTTGGTCCTTGGACTCAGCACGCTGACCCTTCCCATGGACTGTTCGAGTGATTTTGGCCCACGTGGTCTGTCTGTTCAGTACACACAGGACGTCTGTGGGTGTCCGCCAGCACACACAGGACGTCTGTGGCTGTCCGCCAGCACACACAGGACGTCTGTGGCTGTCCGTGTGTGTCCGTCAGCACACACAGGACGTCCGTGGCTGTCCATCAGTACACATATCAGACGCTGGTCCTTGGACTCAGCACGCTGGCCCTTCCCGTGGACTGTTCGGGTGATTTTGGCCCTCGTGGGCTGTCTGTTCAGTACACACTGGACGTCCGTGGGTGTCCATCAGCACACACATGACATCCGTGGGTGTCCGTCAGCACACACAGGACGTCTGTGGATGTCCGTCAGCACACACAGGACGTCTGTGGATGTCCGTCAGCACACACAGGACGTTCGTGGCTGTCCATCTGTACACATATCAGCACATTGGTGTTTGGACTCAGCACGCTTGCCCTTCCTGTGGACTGTTCGGGTGATTTTGGCCCACGTGGGCTGTTTGTTCAGTACACACAGGACGTCTGTGTGTGTCCGTCAGCACACACAGGACGTCTGTGGGTGTTCGTCAGCACACACAGGACGTCTGTGTGTGTCCGTCAGCAGACACAGGACGTCCGTTGCTGTCCGTGTTTGTCCGCCAGCACACACAGGACGTCAGTGGCTGTCCATCAGTACACATATCAGCACGTTGGTCCTTGGACTCAGCACGCTGACCCTTCCCGTGGACAGTTCGGATGATTTTGGCCCACGTGGGCTGTGTGTTCAGTACACACAGGACGTCCTTGGGTGTCCACCAGCATACACAAGACGTCTGTGGCTGTCCTTGGCTGTCCGTCAGCACACACAGGACATTTGTGGCTGTCCGTGTGTGTTCGTATGTGTCCGTCAGCACACACAGAATGTCAGTGGGTGTCCGTCAGCACACACAGGACGTCCATGGCTGTCCATGTGTGTCCATGTGTGTCCGTCACCTCACACAGGACGTCTGTGGCTGTCCATCAGTACACATATCAGCACGTTGGTCCTTGGACTCAGCACGCTGGCCCTTCCTGTGGACTATTTGGGTGATTTTGGCCCACGTGGGCTGTCTGGTCATTACACCTAGGACGTCCGTGGGTGTCCGTCAGCACACTCAAGACGTTCGTGTGTGTCCGTCAGGACACACAGGACGTCTGTGGCTGTCCATCAGTACACATATTAGCACTTTGGTCCTTGGACTCAGCACGCTGACCCTTCCCATGGACTGTTCGAGTGATTTTGGCCCACGTGGTCTGTCTGTTCAGTACACACAGGACGTTCGTGGGTGTCCGCCAGCACACACAGGACGTACGTGGCTGTCCGTGTGTGTCCGTGTGTGTCTGACTGTGTCCGTCAGCACACACAGGACGTCCGTGGCTGTCCATCAGTACACATATCAGCACGTTGGTCCTTGGACTCAGCTCGCTGGCCTTTCCCGTGGACTGTTTGGTTGATTTTGGCCCACGTGGGCTGTCAGTTCAGTACACACAGGACGTCTGTGGGTGTCCGCCAGCACACACAGGACGTCTGTGGCTGTCCGCCAGCACAGACAGGACGTCTGTGGCTGTCCGTGTGTGTCCGTCAGCACACACAGGACGTCCGTGGCTGTCCATCAGTACACATATCAGACGCTGGTCCTTGGACTCAGCACGCTGGCCCTTCCCGTGGACTGTTCGGGTGATTTTGGCCCTCGTGGGCTGTCTGTTCAGTACACACTGGACGTCCGTGGGTGTCCATCAGCACACACAGGACATCCGTGGGTGTCCGTCAGCACACACAGGACGTCTGTGGATGTCCGTCAGCACACACAGGACGTCTGTGGATGTCCCTCAGCACACACAGGACGTTCGTGGCTGTCCATCTGTACACATATCAGCACATTGGTGTTTGGACTCAGCACGCTTGCCCTTCCTGTGGACTGTTCGGGTGATTTTGGCCCACGTGGGCTGTTTGTTCAGTACACACAGGACGTCTGTGTGTGTCCGTCAGCACACACAGGACGTCCGTGGGTGTTCGTCAGCACACACAGGACGTCCGTGTGTGTCCGTCAGCAGACACAGGACGTCCGTTGCTGTCCGTGTTTGTCCGTCAGCACACACAGGACGTCAGTGGCTGTCCATCAGTACACATATCAGCACGTTGGTCCTTGGACTCAGCACGCTGACCCTTCCCGTGGACAGTTCGGATGATTTTGGCCCACGTGGGCTGTGTGTTCAGTACACACAGGACGTCCTTGGGTGTCCACCAGCATACACAAGACGTCTGTGGCTGTCCTTGGCTGTCCGTCAGCACACACAGGACATCTGTGGCTGTCCGTGTGTGTTCGTATGTGTCCGTCAGCACACACAGAATGTCAGTGGGTGTCCGTCAGCACACACAGGACGTCCATGGCTGTCCATGTGTGTCCATGTGTGTCCGTCACCTCACACAGGACGTCTGTGGCTGTCCATCAGTACACATATCAGCACGTTGGTCCTTGGACTCAGCACGCTGGCCCTTCCTGTGGACTATTTGGGTGATTTTGGCCCACGTGGGCTGTCTGTCAGCACACACAGGACGTCTGTGTGTGTCCGTCAGTACACACAGGACGTCCGTGGCTGTCCATCAGTACACATATCAGCACTTTTGTTGTAGGCACGGGTCGGAGGTTCGAGCGGACGGACGGACGGACGGATGGCCGTTCCGCGGTTCAGCCTTGCCTCGGATTGATGTTATCGGCCGGATCGTCTCTTGCTAGTGATCCTTCCTGAAACAAATATGAAGTTTAGTGAGTTTTTATTAAGAACAAGAACAGAAACGAGAGGTTTAAAGGATGAATGGTAAATAAACAAGATATGATTCTTTTTGGCTTTTTATGGTTTGGATGAATGAAATCTAAAACAAAGATAGAGAAAAGAGTAGATTGGCGGATGGGATCTGTTGCTGGACGTATGTCTCTCTCAACAAGATGCCAAGGACGGATAGGAAGATAGATATGGATCCGGCTCTTGCTGGACGTATGTCTCTCTCAAGATTCGGACAAGGAATGGAATGGATCGAAGGACTCCACAAAGAACAATGGATCGGTTCTTTGATATGTCACACGGCTGCTCTCAATGGTTTCGCACAACTGAAAGACTTAGGGTTTCTTTGCTAAAGCAAAAACAATTTCATAAAATACTTAGCCGAAAAGTTGGCAACTACAAGGGTTTAAATAGGTGTTCCTTACTGGACTTTAAAGATAAAAAGGGCCTAGACAAATGGCCAAAGTCTTAACCGAAATAAAATAAAGAAAACAATAGACTGGTCACGGTTTGAGATGTCCGGATCAGAACTCATAGTATGCTTGCTTGTTGCCTCATTAAAACCTTTCGGGAAAACCAATGGGACAAAACCCGATAAGGAAAAAGAGTACAACACATACTACTCCTTATGATGGTCGGCTATATCTCTGAACCGGAAGCAAGTTGGTTGGATGGATTGAGCATGAAGGTGGAAATGGTCAGGCCGGCTTCATTCTAGTGGTTCACCGGTGTCTTCCAGAGTCAGACAACTCCTGGATCAATAGTTGCTTGAACCCGGTTTGTTCCTGTGCAAGCAACTCCTGGACAGCTTTGGCAAATCCAGCTCTTATAACTCTTGAACCGGACCCTGTGGTAGGAACTTTGCGGATAATGGGAACCTCAGTTGTATGACCCGATCCCGGCCGACTAGGCCGCAGTCGGTGCCTCACGTCGCTCAGTCCATACCCGGACCGAACCTCTAAAAATTTTGCCCTTTATTTAAAATATCGCCCATTGGCGAGGGCTAACTCAGATCCTAGCTCAAGACTACCTTAGTCATTCCCTAGCTAGATCCTTTCAACTTATGCACAGCGGAATAGTATCTACTTAACCATTGGTCTAAACCAATCTAACACTTGTCTGGTCAGATCACCTCAGCTACTGGTCAGTAAACACAACTGCCCGCTAGCTCCAAGGTCGATCCTGAACCTAGACCAAGTCATACAATCAGAGGTTCCGTTCCCCTAAGCCATTCTATCTAGATCTATGCAACATTGACAGATCATACCTTTGCCACATTCCCGGAGCTTGTTAGCTCATTGGCCCAGCTACTCTAGCTGAAGGAACTCGTAAACCAGCTGATCGAGCTGTCACACTCGAACTGAGCTAGGACCGGGCTATGGCCAGCTGCCATATACTACGTCCCGCTCCTTTACACACACAAAACAACTCCCTTAGGTACTTAGTCATTCAGCCAACCATCCCCACAGACATAAGTAACCCTTGAGAAGTCTTCAAACAGCTAAGGACATGCATCTGGCCCTTACCGGCTCATGCACTGTCCCACATCCTTTTTGCCTTATCAACTTATGATACCAAGTCCAGCTCATGGACTAACAATGCCCATCAGATCCTGAGTCAATCAACCAACCACCCCACATGACTCAGAACTGCTGAGTCTTCATACTTCCTAATCAGTCATGGAACAATGTCCCACTGAACCTGATTAGTGTTGCTCTTACCACCGGTGCATCCTTTGATCAATCAGATCAGACACCTTGATCCATCATCCAAGGATCAGGTCGTCCATCCTTGCCCATGATCAGATCACACACGGCCTGCCTTACCAACACCAAGGTTGATAACCAGCTATTCCTTATGATCAATATCATAAGTGACAATATGTTCCAGCATACAAACATATGATCAGATATCCTAACACAAGGATCTGACCCCAATATGCCCTCAGGTGCAATTTCGACTGCAAGCAAACCTGCTCCAAGAATCAATTAAAATTCATGACAATTCATGATAAATCATAACTAAGAGAATGGTCCAATCAGATTTCCCAGAACCGGCCTCCATCCCATAGATCTCGGCCAAGATCAGGCAAACCGGCCCAAGGGACCATCTCTAAATCAATCCCTAAAAACTCATTAGGATTCATGATAATTCATGATAAATCTTAACTAAGAGAATGGTCAAGTCAGAATTCCAAGAACCGATCTCGATCCTATGGATCTCGACCTAGAACAGCCCCACCGGCCACCTTGACCATCATGAAATCAATCAGATAAAAATCCCCAAATACCATGATAATTCATGATAATTCACCACTAAGAGGATTCCAAAGTCAGATAGCCATAAATCCATCAGGAAGTAGGAGATCCGGACTTAGCTGCCAAACCAAGGCCATGGAGGGTTCTTCTGAACCAGCCAAGCCATGGTTCAGTGCTACTATGTCTAATCATCAATCTCAATCATAAGAAGAAGAAATAATATGATTAATAATCATAAAACAGAGTAAGGTGTAACTGCAGGACCAGATCAGCCCATAGTGTACCAGACTATGTCCAATGGTCTGCAGTCCCCACCTGTTACCTCATCAGGGGCGTCCATGCTCCTCCTAGCACGCCTTCATCAAACCCTTATCACATACTTCCAGTATTTATAAGATCTAACCATGGTTCGTGCCCATCACTCCTTCCATGGAACTTCCATGAAACCAGTTTCTATACTGCATCCATCTTCAAGGCTGTTCATGCCTTTGAGAGTGGAGTCAAGCCTTTCCCCTTCTCTCCTAACCAATTGCGTGTGTTTCCAAGACACA
Organism: Brassica rapa; assembly: GCF_000309985.2. Lineage (NCBI taxonomy): Eukaryota > Viridiplantae > Streptophyta > Magnoliopsida > Brassicales > Brassicaceae > Brassica > Brassica rapa. The sequence goes on from NW_022610132.1 coordinate 6,578, forward strand.
GAGGAAGCCTTAGACATGATCATCCATGATCAATCACCATCCAAAGGTCGTGCATCACTTCCCTCTTTGTTCCCCATGAAACTGCTTTCCACACCAATCTCCCTTTAAGGCTGCATTGGCCCTTGGGAATGGATTCCGGCCAACTCCCTCCTTTCCTCACCATTTGCGTGTGTTCACAGGCTCCAGATAAGGCTTTGGGTGTTGTCAACAATGATCAAAACCGTTCAGAGGGTCGTTCTCAACTTCCCCCTTGATCTGCCCCAAAACTGTCTCTTTATGGCCTTCACACCACCATGGGTCTTGGATTGGGAATCCGACCAACTCTCTGTATTTTTCTCTGGATTCTTTGTCATTCAGGGTGTAGAAGGAAGCCCTGGCGTGCCTGCAAAGGCACGGACTTGCCTTCCTTATATAGGAGAAGGGGTGGTTACTTCTTAACCATTGCATCCCTTCGGTAACATTTCTGGCCATTGATTTAATCAATGGTACAGATTGCACCCTTTCGCCTATGGCAGTTACCACACGCCCTGGAACTGCCAAACAACTCCTGGACATGTCCAAAACTATCCCACACGGACTGCCCATGCCCCTGGCTCAATCCCAAGAGCCCACCAGCCCATCGGCACACACGGTCACCCACATGGCCCAGCCACTGTCCAGACCCGTCCCAACTGCCCAAGACCCGAACACTCAGTCCAGCTGAGTTGAGCTGGTCCCCAGCTGATACAGCTGAGTGAGCTAGACCATCCAGCTCAGGGAGCTGACCTACACTTCAGTGAGCTACACCGAGCTGCACTACACTTCACCTAGCTGGTCGAGCTTGCTTACTGCATCGCCCAGCTGTTATACACTGTGTCCAGCTTGATTCCTTTATCTTCTTCAATCCTTCTAAGTCCCTTGGTCAATTTCCAGACCTAGACTTAGTTTTCCCATGATCCATTCAGATCACTCACTTCATCGAGCTTCACCTGGATCTCGTCCAGCTACCAGCTCGCTTGTCCAGCTCCTTTGAGCTTGCATCTGCCTTATTTTGGTTAGGTTCCAGTTTCCTGATTCCCTTAACCACATTTTGGACCATGACACGCTTGTCCTTAGGTCATGTGACCTGACTGGTGCGTTTCCTTGCACCGCAGTCCGTCCGGACGATCCTATCCAGGATCGGGGACATGACATCAGTCGTGGGTACTACAACATCCCCTCCCTCTTGAACAGGTTCTGTCCTCAGAACATCTCCGTCATCTGCAATATAAGGAGACAAGTCAAACACATTGAACGTTTGGGGAACTTTGAACTCACCTGGCAGTTCTAGTTGGTAGGCATTGTCATTGATCCGGTCGAGCACTCGGAATGGTCCGTCCCCTCGTGGAGATAATTTGCTCTTCCTCTCTTCCGGAAACCGCTCTGGCCTCATGTGGAGCCACACCCAGTCGCCTGGTTGGAAGATAACTTCTGTGCGCCCCTTGTTGAGCTTAAGCCGGTTCCTTTCAGCCTTCTTCTCCAAAGTCTCCTTGACTTGCCGGTGCATGTTCTTCAAAAACTCAGCCTTTTTGTCACCACTCTGGCTGACTTGCATGGCTGGTGGCAATGCGGCTAGGTCCATGGGCGTCTCTGGTCTAAAGCCATACACGATCTCAAAAGGGGAGAGGTTAGTCATAGAGTGCCTTGCATGGTTATAAGCAAACTCAATGAAAGGTAAGCAACTCAACCAGTTTTTAAGATTCTTACCCACCGTAGCCCTCAATAACTGAGAGAGTGTACGGTTTACTACCTCGGTCTGTCCATCAGTCTGTGGATGGCAAGTGGTCGAGAAGAGGAGCTTGGTTCCAAGCTTTTTCCACAATGTCCTCCAGAAGTGGCTGAGAAATTTTGTGTCTCGGTCGGACACAATGGTACGAGGCACTCCATGTAAGCGCACCACTTCCTTGAAGAAGAGATCAGCAGTTTGGCTTGCATCATTGGTCTTGGAACACGGAATGAAGTGTGCCATCTTGGAGAACCTGTCCACTACAACAAAAATAGAATCCTTGTGTTCTATCTTGGGCAAGCCCAGCACAAAGTCCATAGACTGGTCGACCCACGGTGCAATAGGAATAGGTAAAGGCATGTGTAAACCATAAGGATGCGACCTGGATTTGGGTTTGAGACAGACAGTGCACTTGGCGCAAAGGCTCTCGACGTAGCACCTCATCCGGGGCCAATAGAAGTGGTCGGACAGGACGCTCAGAGTTTTGTCCCGACCGAAATGCCCCATCAACCCGCCCCCATGAGCTTCTCTGGTCAGTAAATCTCACATGGGACCATGAGGAATACACAGGCGTTTCTCCTTGAAGAGGAACCCGTCCTGCTGTTAGAATGCACCCATGGCTCCCTTAACCGTGTTACTGTAAAGCTCAGAAAAATCAGGGTCAGTTTCATAAGAAATTTTGAGTTGCTCAAAACCCATGATCTTAGCCTCCATGGTGGTAATGAGTGTGTGGTGCTGGGATAGGGCGTCGGCCACTACGTTGTCCTTTCCATTCTTGTACTTGATCACATAAGGAAAAGTTTCCACGAACTCCAGCCACCTAGCATGCCTCTTCTTGAGTGTGGTCTGACCCCTCAAATGCTTAAGAGTCTCATGATCTGTATGAATAATAAACTCTTTAGACAAAAGATAATGTTGCCAAGTTTCAAGCGACCTTACTAGAGCATATAGCTCTTTATCATAGCTGGGGCAATTGAGGGCGGCTCCACTCAATTTCTCACTGAAGAAAGCCACTGGCCGGCCTCCTTGGGTCAGTACGGCTCCTATCCCTGTCCCTGAAGCATCACACTCAATCTCAAAGGTTTATCAAAGTTAGGAAGAGTTAGAACTGGTGCATGTGTCAAACTATATTTAAGCCTGTTGAAAGACTCCTCTTGGGCAGGGCCCCAAGCAAAGGTTAAATTCTTCTTGATCACGGAGGTCATTGGGGCGGCAATGGTACTGAAATCCTTCACAAATCGTCGATAGAAACTGGCCAGTCCATGGAAGCTGCGGATATGTCCGATCGTGGTCGGGGTCGACCAGTCTTGTATTGCCTTGATCTTCTCCTCATCAACCTTCAGTCCCTGTGAACTCACAACAAAGCCTAAAAATACTAACTGATCAGTGCAGAATACACATTTCTTAAGGTTAGCATAAAGGCCTTCTTGCCTTAAGGCTTTCAAAACCTGTTCAAGGTGTCCCATGTGCTCAGTTAAAGACCTGCTGTAAATCAAGATATCATCAAAGTATACAACCACGAATTTACCAATGTAAGGTCGGAGGACCTCATTCATGAGTCTCATGAAGGTGCTAGGGGCGTTGGTACGGCCAAACGGCATCACCAGCCACTTGTATAGATCTTGCTTGGTCTTGAAGGCGGTTTTCCACTCATCTGCTTCCTTCATGCGGACTTGATGGTATCCACTCCTGAGATCAATCTTAGAAAACACAACAGACCCACTCAGTTCATCCAACATATCATCTAATCTAGGTATAGGGTACCGATATTTGATGGTTATGTTGTTGATGGCTCGGCAGTCCACACACATGCGCCACGTCCCATCCTTCTTAGGCACTAGTAGGACCGGGACCGCACAGGGACTAAGGCTCTCGCGGATGTAGCCTTTGTCCATGAGATCTTGGACCTGCCGTTCCAGCTCCTTAGCTTCCTCAGGGTTGACACGGTAAGCGGCTCGGTTTGGTAGTGGCGCGCCGGGTACAAGATCGATCTGATGTTCTATGCCACGGACAGGGGGTAAACCGGCCGGAATCTCATCAGGGAAGACATCCTTGTAACGTCCCATGAGGTCTTGTAATACGTCCGGTACTTCAGGAGATTCTAAACCTGCAAAACAACCTTCCTTAAAGATCATTAGTAGCACCTGTGTCTCACGTTGTAATGATTTAAGCACTTGTCCGGAAGTCATGTAAAGGTTAGTGTTACTTACCTGGCCGGACTGCGTCATTGCCTTCTGCATATCATGAACTTCTTGAGGGCTTAGAGGTGCTAGGCTGTGCTTCTTGTTGTTGTGGACGAAACTGTAGATGTTGGTGCGGCCATGGTGAAGTGTCTCCTTGTCAAACTGCCACGGCCTTCCTAGAAGTGTATGGCCGGCTTGCATGGGCACAACATCACACTTGACCTGGTCTTGGTACTTCCCAATACTGAAGGACACAACAACTTGTTCGGCAATCTTGAGCTCAGTCTCATCATTGAGCCATTTGAGACAGTATGGTCGAGGATGGGCAGTTTTGACCAACGCTAGCTTATCAACAAGATACTTGCTAGCCACGTTAGTACAAGATCCGCCATCTATGATCAAACTACATACCTTGTGATCAACACTACATCTGGTGTGGAAGATGTTCACCCGCTGGATGGTCTCTGGGTCAAAGAGGGTGCTAAGAGCTCTCCGGGTCACTAGCAGCTCGCCTGTCTCCGGGTAGTCGGTTACTTCCTCATCAGAGATCACTGCCGCAGCCTCTGCCTCATCTTGGGATTCATACTCGCCATCCCCCTTTAGGACCATCACTCGTTTGTTTGGACAATCCCGAGCGTAGTGGACCTTGCCCTGACACTTATAACAAATGATGTCACGAGTACGCAAAGTTTGGGCTTGAGTCTTACCCTGCTCTGGCTTAGATGCATTAGACGATTCAGCCTGGTTTGTCTTGAATCGTCTCTCAATCTCAATCGTCTTGCCCTTGTCGCCTTGCTTTGAACCCGGTTGAGTCCAAGCAGGTTTGCTGCGGCTGTTACTGGCCGTCTTGCGCTTGATGTGCTGCTCGGCTTGCGTAGCAAAGTGCAATAGATCGTTGAAGTCTTCATATTGTTGTCTCTCCACCTTGCGGGCAATGCGGTCTTGCAGCCCTTCCAGGAATTGGGACATCATTGTCTCCTCGGGCTCGTCGGTCTCAAGCTTATTCCTAAGTGCCTTGAACTCCTCAAAGTACTCCTCCACAGTCTTAGTTCCCTGCGTAAGTTTACGAAAACGTTTTAGCACATCACGCTGGTAGTAAGATGGAATGTACCTCGCGCGAAGCTTGGTCCGCATCTCGGTCCAATTATGCGCTCTCCACACTGGCGCGGACTTAGCAACGTCTCAATCCCACCACGAAAGAGCATTGTCCGTCAGCTGGGCTGCTGCTAGGGCAACCTTCTTGGCCTCACTATATTGGTAATAGTCGAAGATGTACTCCATGCGCTTCTCCGACACGATGTAGGCATCCGGATCAACCTTGCCGGCAGACGTTGGGGGGTGAAGCTTAAGCGCCTTGCCTCCCAACCAGGGCTCTTCCTCCTCTCGGTCTCGACCTCCTCTATGGTCGCGGCCTCCTCCTACTTGGGCCCGGGGTCCTCGCGCGTTCCTCCTACCTCCCCGGTTCGGCCTCTCCTCGTCCTGACTGCACGTATCATCGGTACTGTCCGCGTCCGAGTCAGTGTCATGCGGGTCCGGCTGATGCCTTCCTGGTGGTCGAGGTCCGTTGGGCCTGCCTCCCTGTCGTAGCTGAGCAAGCTCGGCGGTGATAGTCCTAAGGCTCGCCCTCAGTTCTTCATTGTCAGCTAGGAGCTGCGTTTATGGCCGTTTGGTCTTGACCTACATCTCCCATGGTTCTCTGAAAAGATACTCAAGAAAGATTAAAAGGCAAGAGGGGGGTTAAATAGTTGCTTGGGTCGGATACTTTGAGTATCGACCAAGACTAGGAGTAAATGCAAAAAAAAGTTAAGACAAAATCGAATCAAGTTTGAAAAAGGTAAAACTACTTTAATTTTTTTTTTAAATGTAAAAATCGAAAACTTGGAGAACAAACCGAAATTTAAAAAAATAAGGAAAGTAAATATTTTGTTTTGAATGTGACGGCTAGGGTTCAGAAAGAACTGAGTTTCGCAGGAAACTTCAGCTCTGATACCAAAATGTTGTAGGCACGGGTCGGAGGTTCGAGCGGACGGACGGACGGACGGACAGATGGCCGTTCCGCGGTTCAGCCTTGCCTCAGATGGATGGTATCGGCCGGATCGTCTCTTGCTTGTGATCGTTCCTAAAACAAATATGAAGTTTAGTGAGTTTTTATTAAGAACAAGAACAGAAACGAGAGGTTTAAAGGATGAATGGTAAATAAACAAGATATGATTCTTTTTGGCTTTTTATGGTTTGGATGAATGAAATCTAAAACAAAGATAGAGAAAAGAGTAGATTAGCGGATGGGATCTGTTGCTGGACGTATGTCTCTCTCAACAAGATGCCAAGGACGGATAGGAAGATAGATATGGATCCGACTCTTGCTGAACGTATGTCTCTCTCAAGATTCGGACAAGGAATGGAATGGATCGAAGGACTCCACAAAGAACAATGGATCGGTTCTTTGATATGTCACACGGCTGCTCTCAATGGTTTCGCACAACTGAAAGACTTAGGGTTTCTTTGCTAAAGCAAAAACAATTTCATTAAAGACTTAGCCGAAAAGTTGGCAACTACAAGGGTTTAAATAGGTGTTCCTTACTGGACTTTAAAGATAAAAAGGGCCTAGACAAATGGCCAAAGTCTTAACCAAAATAAAATAAAGAAAACAATAGACCGGTCGCGGTTTGAGCTGTTCGGATCAGAAATCATAGTATGCTTGCTTGTTGCCTCATTAAAACCTTTTGGGAAAACCCAGTGGGACAAAACCCGATAAGGAAAAAGAATACATCACATACTACTCCTTCTGATGGTCGGCTATATCTCTGAACCGAAAGCAAGTTGGTTGGATGGATTGAGCATGAAGGTTGAAATGGTCAGGCCGGCTTCATTCTGGCCGATGGAGGAGAACTGGCTCGAATGGAAAGGGTCTGGAACCTCTAGTGGTTCACCGGTGTCTTCCAGCTATAAGTCAGACAACTCCTGGATCAATAGTTGCTTGACCCCGGTTTGTTCCTGTGCAAGCAACTCCTGGACAGCTTTGGCAAATCCAGCTCTTATAACTCTTGAACCGGACCTTGTGGTAGGACCTTTGCGGATAATGGGAACCTCAGTCGTGGGTACTACAAACTTTGGTCCTTGGACTCAGCACGCTGACCCTTCCCATGGACTGTTCGGGTGATTTTGGCCCACGTGGGCTGTCTGTTCAGTACACACAGGACGTCCGTGGGTGTCTGCCAGCACACAAAGGACGTCCGTGGCAGTCTGTGTGTACCCGTGGGTGGCAGTCTGTGTGTACCCATGGGTGTCCGTCTGTGTCCGTCAGCACACACAGGACGTCCGTGGCTGTCCATCAGTACACATATCAGCACGTTGGTCCTTGGACTCAGCACGCTGGCCCTTCCTGTGGACTATTTGGTGATTTTGACCCACGTGGGCTGTCTGTTCAGTACAAACAAGACGTCTGTGGGTGTCCGCCAGCACACACAGGACGTCTGTGGCTGTCTGTGGCTGTCCGTCAGCACACACAGGACGTCCATGGCTGTCCATCAGTACACATATGAGCACGCTGGTCCTTCGATTCCCGTGGACTGTTCGGGTGATTTTGGCCCACGTGGGCTGTCTGTTCAGTACACACCGGACGTCTGTGGGTGTCCGTCAGCACACACAGGACGTCCGTGGGTGTTCGTCAGCACACACTGGACGTCTGTGGCTGTCCGTCAGCACACACAGGACGTCTGTGGCTGTCCATCATTACACATTTCAGCACATTGGTCTTTGGATTCAGCACGCTAACCCTTCCCGTGGACTGTTCGGGCTATTTTGGCCCACATGGGCTGTCTGTTCAGTACACACAGGACGTCCGTGGGTGTCCGTCAGCACACACAGGACATCCGTGTGTTCCCGTCAGCAGACACATGACGTCCGGGGCTGTCCATGTGTGTCCGTTTGTGTCCGTCAGAACACACAGGACGTCCATGGCTGTCCATCAGTACACATATCAGCACGTTGGTCCTTGGACTCAGCACGCTGACCCTTCCCATGGACTGTTCGGGTGATTTTGGCCCACGTGGGCTGTCTGTTCAGTACACACATGACGTCCTTGGGTGTCCGCCAGCACACACAGGACGTCCGTGGCTGTCCGTGTGTGTCCGTCAGCACACACAAGACGTCTGTGGCTGTCCATCAGTATACATATCAGCATGTTGGTCCTTGGACTCAGCACGCTGGCCCCTGCCGTGGGCTGTTTGGGTGATTTTGGCCCACGTGGCCTGTGTGTTCAGTACACACAGGACGTTCGTGGGTGTCCGCCAGGACACACAGGACGTCTGTGGCTGTCCGTGGCTGTCCGTCAGCACACACTGGCTGTCCGTCAGCACACACTGGCTGTCCGTGTGTGTCCGTGTGTGTTCGTCAGCACTCACAGGACGTCTATAGGTGTCCGTCAGCACACACATGACGTCTGTGGCAGTCCATCGGTACACATATCAGCACGTTGGTCCTTGGACTCAGCATGCTGGCCATTCCCGTGGACTATTTGGGTGATTTTGGCCCATGTGGGCTGTCTGTTCAGTACACACAGGAGGTCTGTGGGTGTCCGCCAGCACACACAAGACGTCCGTGGCTGTCTGTTGCTGTCCGTCAGCACACACAGGACGTCTGTGGCTGTCTGTGTATGTTCGTGTGTGTCCGTGTGTGTGCGTGAGCACACACAGGACGTCCGTGGCTGTCCATCAGTACACATATCAGCACGCTGGTCCTTGGACTCAGCACGCTGGCCCTTCCCGTGGACTGTTCGGGTGATATTGGCCCACGTGGGCTGTCTGTTCAGTACACACAGGAGTTCCGTGGGTGTCTGCCAGCACACGCAGGAGGTCCGTGGCTTTCTGTGGCTGTCCGTGATTGTCTGTCAGCACACACAAAACGCCAGTGGCTGTCCGTGTATGTCCGTGTGTGTCCGTGTGTGTCCGTCAGCACACACAGGACGTCCGTGGCTGTCCATCAGTACACATATCAGCATGCTGGTCCTTGGACTGAGCCCGCTGGCCCTTCCCGTGTACTGTTTGGGTGATTTTGGCCCACGTGGGCTGTCTGTTCAATACACACACGACGTTCGTGGGTGTCCGCCATCACACACAGGACGTCCGTGTGTGTCCGTCATCACACACAGGACGTCAGTGGCTGTCTATGTGTGTCCGTCAGCACACACGGGATGTCCGTGGCTGTCCATCTGTACACATATCAGCACATTGGTCCTTGGACTCAGCACGCTGACCTTCTCGTGGACTGTTTGGGTGATTTTAGCCCACGTGGGCTGTCTGTTTTGTACACACAGGACGTCCGCGGGTGTCTGCCAGCACACACAGGACGTCCGTGGCTGTCCGTGTGTGTCCGTGTGTGTCCGTCAGCACACATAGGACATCCGTGGCTGTCCATCAGTACACATATCAGCACGTTGGTCCTTGGACTCAGCACGCTGACCCTTCCCGTGGACTGTTCGAGTGATTTGGCCCACGTGGGCTGTCTGTTCAGTACACACAGGACGTCCGTGGCTGTCCGTTTGTGCCCGTGTGTGTCCGTCTGTGCCCGTTAGCACACATAGGACGTATGTGGCTGTCCATCAGTACACATATCAGCATTTTGGTCCTTGGACTCAGCACGCTGGCCCTTCCCGTGGATTGTTTGGTTGTTTGTTCAGTACGCACAGGACGTCCGTGGGTGTCCGCCAGCATACACAGGACGTGTGTGGCTGTCTGTGGCTGTCCGTCAGCACACAGAGGACATCTATGGCCGTCCGTGTGTGTCAGTGTGTGTCCGTCAGCACACAGAGGACGTCTATGGGTGTCCGTCAGCACACAATGGACGTCCATGGCTGTCCGTGTGTGACTGTGTGTGTCCATCAGCTCACACAGGACGTCCTTGGCTGTCCATCAGTACACATATCAGCACGTTGGTCCTTGGACTCAGCACGCTAGCCCTTCCCATAGACTATTTGTGTGATTTTGGCTCATGTGGGCTGTCTGTTCAGTACACACAGGACGTCCGTGGGTGTCTGCCATCACACAAAGGACGTCCGTGGCAGTCTGTGTGTACCCATGGGTGTCCGTCTGTGTCCGTCAGCATACACAGGACGTCCGTGGCTGTCCATCAGTACACATATCAGCACGTTGGTCCTTGGACTCAGCACGCTGGCCCTTCCTGTGGACTATTTGGTGATTTTGGCCCACGTGGGCTGTCTGTTCAGTACAAACAGGACGTCTGTGGGTGTCCGCCAGCACACACAGGACGTCTGTGGCTGTCTGTGGCTGTCTGTGGCTGTCCGTCAGCACACACAGGACGTCCATGGCTGTCCATCAGTAAACATATGAGCACGCTGGTCCTTCGACTCAGCACGCTGGCCCTTCCCGTGGACTGTTCGGGTGATTTTGGCCCACGTGGGCTGTCTGTTCAGTACACACCGGACGTCTGTGGGTGTACGTCAGCACACACAGGACGTCCGTGGGTGTCCGTCAGCACACACTGGACGTCTGTGGCTGTCCGTCAGCACACACAGGACGTCTGTGGCTGTCCATAATTACACATTTCAGCACATTGGTCTTTGGATTCAGCACGCTAACCCTTCCCGTGGACTGTTCGGGCAATTTTGGCCCACATGGGTTGTCTGTTCAGTACACACAAGACGTCCGTGGGTGTCCGTCAGCACACACATGACGTCTGTGTGTTCCCGTCAGCAGACACATGACGTCCGGGGCTGTCCATGTGTGTCCGTTTGTGTCCGTCAGAACACACAGGACGTCCATGGCTGTCCATCAGTACACATATCAGCACGTTGGTCCTTGGACTCAGCACGCTGACCCTTCCCATGGACTGTTCGGGTGATTTTGGCCCACGTGGGCTGTCTGTTCAGTACACACAGGACGTCCTTGGGTGTCCGCCAGCACACACAGGACGTCCGTGGCTGTCCGTGTGTGTCCGTGTGTGTCCGTCAGCACACACAAGACGTCTGTGGCTGTCCATCAGTATACATATCAGCATGTTGGTCCTTGGACTCAGCACGCTGGCCCCTGCCGTGGGCTGTTTGGGTGATTTTGGCCCACGTGGCCTGTGTGTTCAGTACACACAGGACGTCCGTGGGTGTCCGCCAGGACACACAGGACGTCTATGGCTATCCGTGGCTGTCCGTCAGCACACACTGGCTGTCCGTGTGTGTCCGTGTGTGTTCGTCAGCACTCACAGGACGTCTATAGGTGTCCAGCAGCACACACATGACGTCTGTGGCAGTCCATCGGTACACATATCAGCACGTTGGTCCTTGGACTCAGCATGCTGGCCATTCCCGTGGACTATTTGGGTGATTTTGGCCCACGTGGGCTGTCTGTTCATTACACACAGGAGGTCTGTGGGTGTCCGCCAGCACACACAAGACGTCTGTGGCTGTCTGTGGCTGTCCGTCAGCACACACAGGACGTCTGTGGCTGTCCGTGTATGTTCGTGTGTGTCCGTGTGTGTGCGTGAGCACACACAGGACGTCCGTGGCTGTCCATCAGTACACATATCAGCACGCTGGTCCTTGGACTCAGCACGCTGGCCCTTCCCGTGGACTGTTCGGGTGATATTGGCCCACGTGGGCTGTCTGTTCAGTACACACAGGAGGTCCGTGGGTGTCTGCCAGCACACGCAGGACGTCCGTGGCTTTCTGTGGCTGTCCGTGATTGTCTGTCAGCACACACAAAACGTCAGTGGCTGTCCGTGTATGTCCGTGTGTGTCCGTGTGTGTCCGTCAGCACACACAGGACATCCGTGGCTGTCCATCAGTACACATATCAGCATGCTGGTCCTTGGACTGAGCCCGCTGGCCCTTCCCGTGTACTGTTTGGGTGATTTTGGCCCACGTGGGCTATCTGTTCAATACACACAGGACGTTCGTGGGTGTCCGCCTTCACACACAGGACGTCCGTGTGTGTCCGTCATCACACACAGGACGTCAGTGGCTGTCTATGTGTGTCCGTCAGCACACACTGGATGTCCGTGGCTGTCCATCTGTACACATATCAGCACGTTGGTCCTTGGACTCAGCACACTGACCTTCTCGTGGACTGTTTGGGTGATTTTAGCCCACGTGGGCTGTCTGTTTAGTACACACAGGACGTCCGCGGGTGTCTGCCAGCACACACAGGACGTCCGTGGCTGTCCGTGTGTGTTCGTGTGTGTCCGTCAGCACACACAGGACGTCCGTGGCTGTCCATCAAGACACATATCAGCACGTTGGTCCTTGGACTCAGCACGCTGACCCTTCCCGTGGACTGTTCGGGTGATTTGGCCCACGTGGGCTGTCTGTTCAGTACACACAGGACGTCCGTGGGTGTCCGCCAGCACACACAGGACGTCCGTGGCTGTCCGTTTGTGCCCGTGTGTGTCCGTCTGTGCCCGTTAGCACACATAGGACGTATGTGGCTGTCCATCATTACACATATCAGCATTTTGGTCCTTGGACTCAGCACGCTGGCCCTTCCCGTGGGTGTCCGTCAGCACACAGAGGACGTCTATGGGTGTCCGTCAGCACACAATGGACGTCCATGGCTGTCCGTGTGTGACTGTGTGTGTCCGTCAGCTCACACAGGACGTCCTTGGCTGTCCATCAGTACACATATCAGCACAGTGGTCCTTGGACTCAGCAGGCTAGCCCTTCCCATAGACTATTTGGGTGATTTTGGCTCACGTGGGCTGTCTGTTCAGTACACACAGGACGTCCGTGGGTGTCCGCTAGCACACACAGAACGTCTGTGGCTGTCCATCACCACACACAGGACGTTGGTGGCTGTCCGTGTGTGTCCGTCAGCACACACATGACGTCTGTGGCTGTCCATCAGTACACATATCAGCACGCTGGTCCTGGACTCAGCACGCTGGCCCTTCCCGTGGACTGTTCGGGTGATTTTGGCCCTCGTGGGCTGTCTGTTCAGTACACACAGGAGGTCTGTGGGTGTCTGCCAGCACATGCAGGACGTCCGTGGCTTTCTGTGGCTGTCTGTGACTGTCCGTTAGCACACACAAGACGTCAGTGGCTGTCCGTGTATGTCCGTGTGTGTACGTGTGTGTCCGTCAGCACACACAGGACGTCCGTGGCTGTCCATCAGTACACATATCAGCACGCTGGTCCTTGGACTGAGCCTGCTGGCCCTTCCCGTGGACTGTTCGGATGATTTTGGCCCACGTGGGCTGTCTGTTCAATACACACAGGACGTTCGTGGGTTTCCGTCATCACACACAGGACGTCTGTGTGTGTCCGTCATTACACACAAGACGTCAGTGGCTGTCTATGTGTGTCCGTCAGCACACATGGGACGTCCGTGGCTGTCCATCTGTACACATATCAGCACGTTGGTCCTTGGACTCAGCACGCTGACCTTCTCGTGGACTGTTCGGGTGATTTTAGCCCACGTGGGCTGTCTGTTTAGTACACACAGGACGTCTGTGGGTGTCCGCCAGCACACACAGAACGTCTGTGGCTGTCCATCACCACACACAGGACGTTGGTGGCTGTCCGTGTGTGTCCGTCAGCACACACATGACGTCTGTGGCTGTCCATCAGTACACATATCAGCACGCTGGTCCTTGGACTCAGCACGCTGGTCCTTGGACTCAGCACGCTGGCCCTTCCTGTGGATTGTTTGGTTGTTTGTTCAGTACGCACAGGACGTCCGTGGGTGTCCGCCAGCATACACAGGACGTGTGTGGCTGTCTGTGGCTGTCCGTCAGCACACAGAGGGCATCTGTGGCCGTCCGTGTGTGTCAGTGTGTGTCCGTCTGCACACACAGGACGTCTATGGGTGTCCGTCAGCACACAATGGACGTCTATGGCTGTCCGTGTGTGACTGTGTGTGTCCGTCAGCTCACACAGGACGTCCGTGGCTGTCCATCAGTACACATATCAGCACGTTGGTCCTTGGACTCAGCACGCTAGCCCTTCCCATAGACTATTTTGGTGATTTTGGCTCACGTGGGCTGTCTGTTCAGTACACACAGGACGTCCGTGGGTGTCCGCCAGCACACATAGAACGTATGTGGCTGTCCATCACCACACACAAGACGTTGGTGGCTGTCCGTGTGTGTCCGTCAGCACACACATGACGTCTGTGGCTGTCTATCAGTACACATATCAGCACGCTGGCCCTTCCCGTGGACTGTTCGGGTGATTTTGGCCCACGTGGGCTGTCTGTTCAGTACACACAGGAGGTCTGTGGGTGTCTGCCAGCACACGCAGGACGTCCGTGGCGTTCTGTGGCTGTCCGTGACTGTCTGTTAGCACACACAGGACGTCAGTGGCTGTCTGTGTATGCCCGTGTGTGTCCGTGTGTGTCCGTCAGCACACAATGGACGTCCATTGCTGTCTGTGTGTGTCCTACAGCTCACACAGGACGTCCGTGGCTGTCCATCAGTACACATATCAGCATGTTTGTCTTTGGACTCAGCACGCTAGCCCTTCCCATAGACTATTTGGGTGATTTTGGCCCACGTGGGCTGTCTGTTCAGTACACACAGGACGTCCGTGGGTGTCCGCCAGCACACACAGGACGTCTGTGGCTGTCCGTTTGTGCCCGTGTGTGTCCGTCTGTGCCCATCAGCACACATAGGACGTATGTGGCTGTCCATCAGTACACATATCAGCATGTTGGTCCTTGGACTCAGCACGCTGGCCCTTCCCGTGGATTGTTTGGTTGTTTGGTCAGTACGCACAGGACGTCCGTGGGTGTCCGCCAGCACACACAGGACGTGTGTGCCTGTCTGTGGCTGTCCGTCAGCACACAGAGGACATCTGTGGCCGTCCGTGTGTGTCAGTGTGTGTCCGTCAGCACACACAGGACATCTATGGGTGTCCGTCAGCACACAATGGACGTCCATGGCTGTCCGTGTGTGACTGTGTGTGTCCGTCAGCTCACACAGGACGTCCTTGGCTGTCCATCAGTACACATATCAGCACGTTGGTCCTTGGACTCAGCACGCTAGCCCTTCCCATAGACTATTTGGGTGATTTTGGCTCACGTGGGCTGTCTGTTCAGTACACACAGGACGTCCGTGGGTGTCCGCCAGCACACACAGAATGTCTGTGGCTGTCCATCACCACACACAGGACGTTGGTGGCTGTCCGTGTGTGTCCGTCAGCACACACATGACGTCTGTGGCTGTCCATCAGTACACATATCAGCACGCTGGTCCTTGGACTCAGCACGCTGGCGCTTCCCGTGGACTGTTCGGGTGATTTTGGCCCTCGTGGGCTGTCTGTTCAGTACACACAGGAGGTCTGTGGGTGTCTGCCAGCACACGCAGGACGTCTGTGGCTTTCTGTGGCTGTCCGTGACTGTCCGTTAGCACACACAGGACGTCAGTGGCTGTCCATCAGTACACATATCAGCACGCTGGTCCTTGGACTGAGCCCGCTGGCCCTTCCCGTGGACTGTTCGGGTGATTTTGGCCCCCGTGGTGTCACGCCCCCAATCCTGGAAAGGATTGTCGGGACGGCCATGGTTCGAGGAAACGTACCAGCCAGTGTTAGGACATCAAGGCAAGCGTTCCATGGTCAAGAATGAAGGTTAAGGACATAAGGAAACTTAGACTTAACCTTATAAGAGCAAAGAGACGGCTAAGACGAGTAAGACGGTAGCTGGACGAGATAGAGAAGTAGCTCGGACAGCTCAACAAAGCTAGGTTTAGTTCATTCCAGCTCAGTCCTTACTAAGTCAGCTCCACTAGCTGGACTACAAGCTCACGCAGCTGAGGCAGCTGAGAATCAGCTCATCTCAGCTAGACGGACTGTTCGGGCTTTAGGCCGATGGTCCGGGTCTGGGTCAGTGGCGGGCTGTGAGGTCCGGCCATGAGGCCATGGGTTGTTGGGTCTTTGGACAAGGCCGTGGGCTAAGTCCAGGAGGCTTGGGGCGTGGGTTGGGCTTATGACCGACCCCAAACCCAATCAGAAAGGGCGAAGGGATGCAAGTGGCCGCAAGGGGACAACCCTTGGCCGATGGTTCCCGTTCGCTAGCAAGTCGTGCCTGTTCGTGGGGCAAGACTTACCCCCTCGTTTTCTATAAATATGGGGGCTCTCCTGTTTATTTCATTATCCAATTCCAGAGTAAAATACTCATGGAAAAACGTAGAGAGAGGGAGAGAGTTCTGGCCAAGAGATCGGCCGGAAAAGGGCCAGTCGTGGTGGTTTAGTATCTCCGGCAAGGAGAACGGTTTAGGAGAGAGGAGGCCGTGTTGTTATGAATACCCAAGGCATAGAGAAAGGTCTGGAGAAGGACTCCAACCCCGTGGTTCAGTCAGATAGGGTCAGTGGGGTAACCACCCACTCATCGGCTAAGACCATCGGACTGTCCGAACCAGTCTAGCCATGGGCGTTTGGATTGTGTCCTATTCTTCTTATTCTTTTCATCTATTTCTTCTTCTACTCCTTCTGTACATTGGCGTGGCCTTGTTGATGTGTTGGGATTGGTTATAACCATGGTTCTGGTTGAGTAATGCGGTCGCGGTCCATAACCGATGAGTTAGGCGCGTGGATGGTCTAAACCGGCCTCAGGTGATCCGATTGGATAGGGGCGGTTCTGTTCTGTTCTGAACGGTTGCAACCCTTCCCTGAACAGTCACAATGGTTCATGACTTGTGTAGGTTAAGGCGTGGTCCTTTGGCCATAGGCCGGACACACGCACGGACCAGACAGTCCATACGGACGGTTAGGTCAAACGGTTGGAACATCAGAATGGGTGTGAGATGCCAAGGGTCATGAGTTGCCAAGAGGCACGAGTGTCCAAAGGGTACTAGTTCCCAAAGGGTGTGAGTTCCAAACGGTGCCATTGGTTCAAGGCTTAGGCCGAACCAAGTGGACAGTCCGCGGCTGCATAGTCGAACGGACGGACGGTTAGTTTAACCGGAGTGTTGTATCGCAAGGTCTGATTGGTTGCAAGGCAATCCGGTTTGGTCTTGGGCCTTACTCTGTGGTATGGATCCAGGCTTTGGGTCGGATCAGGTAAGAAGGTCCGTGAGCCTTTGGGCCGGACTTATAACTGGCCGATCGCACCTAGATCTTAACTAGACGGTTAGACGGGACTATGGTTGGATGGTTCTGGCCGCAAAGGCTAAGTGGGATATCTTACAATCAACTCTGAGTTCGTGAGTAGGATAGGCGCCATATGTCTTATGTAGGGAGTAGACCTACATGATGGCAATGGAAGGCCGGTCATATCAGTGCATGCTAAGTGGACGATGGCTTATCAAGTCTAGTGGTCGGATCATGTTTCATGATGATGGTTCGATGGCCAAACACTAGTATGGATAGTCATGTTGCTGGAGTAAGAGTATTGGTGTGATGCTTCTAGATATCAACCTTGGTGTTGATAACTTCGAGATTGGCTAAGAGTCGTGACGAAGAGTATGGCTAGTACTATGTGTCGTAGACCATAAGTATTGAGCTTAGGTGTGATTGTTCAAGGAAGGCCGTGTAAGATCTGATCATGGTTGAGTATGGACGACCTGACCTCTGAATGATGGCTCAAGGTGTCGGTCCTAACCTGATTAATGAATGCATCGGTTGGTATGAACAAATCATATCTGTTGTCTGGGTTAAGTCCCAAGGCCGGTCAGGCCAGATGATGACTCATCAGTTCCAAGTCATGTGAGGAAGGTTGGTTGATTGACTTAGGATCTCATGAGCTTTTTCAGTCCAGGAGATGGACTTGGTACTATTGCCTATAAGGCAAAAGGATTTCGGATTGTGCATGAGCCGAGAAAGGCCAGATGCAAACCCTTATCCTTTCAAAGACTTCTCAAAGGTTACTTATGTCGGTGGGGATGGTTGGTTGAATGACTAAGTACCTAGGGGAGCTGTTTGATGCAGGAGTCAAGATAAGGACCTTAAGTAAGATCATTGAGTGATCGTGGTCCAGCTGTTAAGCAAGAGCGATTCGAGTCAATGGAGGACCGATGAGCTAATAAGCTCCATAGATGTGGCAAAGGTATGATCGAGCATTTACTTATGTAGATCTAGATAGAATGGTTAGGGGAATGGAACCTCAGAATCGTATGGCTTGGTTTGGGTTTAGGATTGACCTTTAAGCTAATTGGTAGTTGAGTAAACTGGCCAAGGCTAAGGTGATTCGACCGGACAAGTGTTAGATTGGTTTTAGACCAATGGTTAACTAGAGAATAATCCGCTGCGTTTCTGTTGAAAGGATCTAAGCTATTAATGACTAGGGAAGTCTTTAGCTAAGATCTAAGCTAGCCCTCGCCTTTAGGCGATATTATTAATAAGGGGCAAAAATTAGGAGGTTCCGCCAGGAAGTGGACCGAGCGACGTGAGGCATCGACCGCGGCCTAGGCGGCCGGGATCGGGTCTTACAAGTTGGTATCAGAGCATGCTTGATCCTGTTTAGGACAACGCTCTAAGATGTTGAGTTCCAAACCGAAATTATTTCCAAAAACTATGATGACTATGGAACCTTAGTTGGGGTGAGCCAAGAAAGAGTTGAGGTAAGCTAGGGTATCATTGTGAATGTGGGAGTTCTAAGATGAACCGGCTTAGCCAAGATACGTTCTCCAAGGGCAAGATCCTAAAAACAGAAAGGTTGGTCGATCTAGTTATTAAGAAGTAATAGAAGGGCTGGAAGGGATGGAAGCAATGAAAAACTTGTTTATGGATTACCTGGACAGGGGAAGTAACATGGACCAGAGAGTGGCTTAGGTTGAAATAAACGTGCAGCACTCTACTGAAGTTAAGTGTTATCCCTTGGCCGTTCATAATAAGTAAAGCATATGCAATGTGAAATCTGACTCAAAGGAGACACTACATGACCAGTACACGAGTGGACTTGTGATCAAATGGATCAGCTAGGACTCGGTATAGGTCAAGGTAGGTTTCCTTAGATCTAGATGGATGGAATGAATCAATTCCAATCTGAATCTGTCCAAAGAAAGAATTGAGGAAACTCAGGGTGTTCGTTCCAATCATTGGAAGAACATGATGTTAAGTATCTTAGTATGATGGGGATTGAGGTATATTATAATATCTGTTGTGAATGGTGTCAGCATTCGCAATAGTAAGACGCTTTGGAGAATGGTATAGGACATTTTCCAAATGTGTGATTAAACCGAAATGTTACTCATCTAGGTACCCACTGGAAGTGAAACGGGTGGCTTTGTTGGAGTCTAACTTGGCTGAGAAGCTACGCTTAAGGCTAAGCCACAGTCTGGCCCATCGGGCAAGACTAATGATAAAAAGAGAAAATGGGACCAGGTGGACGGAGGTAAGACCTCTGGTTGCCAACCTGCGTGTTCCAAATGTGGACGGAACCATACCGGTGAGTGCTGGAAGGCCAAGGGGGCTTGTGTTCGTTGTGGCAGCATGGACCATGGGGTTCAGAACTGTCCTCGACAGAACCCGTCTGGTAGAAGCGGCCAGATGACTTGTTTCCATTGTGGCCAGCAAGGACATTTCCAATCGGAGTGTCCCAAGCTGCAAGGATGTCAGGGGAAGGGCCGTGGAGACACAGGCAAGGCGTCCCAAGGAAAACCAACCACAACACCAAGGGTGTATGAACTGTCACGAGACGACAGAGCTTTCGGATCTTTTGATTCGATCTCTGGCAATCTCTAAATTTATCTTTTTACATTCAAGTAGTAATGCTTGGTCTGGAACCTAGAATTGTCTAGGGGATTCTGATGGGGGTCTCTGATAGGAACCCTCATGATTGGTGGTGTAAAAACCCACGTACTTTCCGACGCAGAGGCTACACATAGGTTTTGTGAGTCCGGGACTGGTCGGAAAGGGTCTGGACGCTGGTGATTATTTTGGGATAGTGAGGGCGGCCGGAGGGCAAGCCAGGAACTCATTAGGTCTCATTTTAAATATCCCAGTGTCAATTCAGGGAAAGGTATTCCCTGTGAATCTGTCTGTGTCCACCTAAAGAATCACGCGATGATCCTAGGTATGGACTGGTTGGGAAAGTATCGGGCCACTCTCGATTGCCATAAAGGTCGTTGGCAATTGGAGACTGGGCTTCATCCGATCCAGTACCAATGTCTGTGTCCGGCTCAAGAGAAGTAGTGGTTTCAGCAGTTCGAGCGATTCAGATGCTGGAACAGGGTTGTCAGTCCTTTTTGGCTACAATTACAACTACAGAGCCTGGCAGTTCTGTCTGTCTGAAAGACCTTTCTGAGGATTCGTTGGTGTCCGAGTTCCCAGATGTGTTCTGTTCGCTACAGGGTGTCCCCCCTGATAGGTCCGATCCATTTATGATTGAACTGGAACCAGGGACAGTTCGGCTGTCCTAGAGTCCGTTTCTTTGGCTCCGGCCGAGATGGCAGAGCCGAAGTTGACCAGGTCCGAGAGAGGACCATGGTCGCAGTACAACCAAGTCGGAGTTTGACCTACGGTTGAGAATGATCAAGTCTAGTAATGGACGAGGATCAGGCCACGACCTATTCGGAGATGGACCTATGGTCGGGGTGAAACGGTCGAGTCCCTGAGTGGACCATGACCGGAATACGATCACGTCCGTAAATGGACCAGGATCAAATTATGACAAAGTCCAGTGAAGGACAGAAGTCAAGTCTGAGGCGTTTTTAGTCTGGAGGGACTAAGATCGCAATGTGGCCAAGCCTGAAAAGGTTGTGTCCGGTTAAGGGGATGATCCATTACGTTGTGGCTGAGGTCATGAACCTTATTGTCCATGAAGGACAAAAGAACCATAACAATCTGTTATGACTTGTTGTAGGACAAGCAGCCTAAAGATTGGAACAAGTTCGTGAGGACTTGACTGGTACATCGAAGTGGTCATTTGGTGGTTTGGAATCAAGCTTGTTCTATTCTCTGATCAAGACTGGAATAAGTTTGGTTGGAATATTTTGTCTTGGGACAAGGTATAATCATCACCGGATTCGAGGACGAATCCATTACAAGTGGGGGAGACTTGTCACGCCCCCAATCCTGGAAAGGATTGTCGGGACGGCCATGGTTCGAGGAAACGTACCAGCCAGTGTTAGGACATCAAGGCAAGCGTTCCATGGTCAAGAATGAAGGTTAAGGACATAAGGAAACTTAGACTTAACCTTATAAGAGCAAAGAGATGGCTAAGACGAGTAAGACGGTAGCTGGACGAGACAGAGAAGTAGCTCGGCCAGCTCAACGAAGCTAGGTTTAGTTCACTCCAGCTCAGTCCTTACTAAGTCAGCTCCACTAGCTGGACTACTAGCTCACTCAGCTGAGGCAGCTGAGAGTCAGCTCATCTCAGCTAGACGGACTGTTCGGGCTTTAGGCCGATGGTCCGGGTCCGGGTCAGTGGCGGGCTGTGAGGTCCGGCCATGAGACCATGGGCTGTTGGGTCTTTGGACAAGGCCGTGGGCTAAGTCCAGGAGGCTTGGGGCGTGGGATGGACTTATGACCGACCCCAAACCCAATCAGAAAGGGCGAAGGGATGCAAGTGGCCGAAAGGGGACAACCCTTGGCCGATGGTGCCCGTTCGCTAGCAAGTCGTGCCTGTTCGTGGGGCAAGACTTACCCCCTCGTTTTCTATAAATATGGGGGCTCTCCTGTCGATTTCATTATCCAAATCCAGAGTAAAATACTCATGGAAAAACGTAGAGAGAGAGAGAGAGAGAGGTTCTGGCCAAGAGATCGGCCGAAAAGGGCCGGTCGTGGTGGTTTAGTATCTCCGGCAAGGAGAACGGTTTAGGAGAGAGGAGGCCGTGTGGTTATGAATACCCAAGGCATAGAGAAAGGTCTGGAGAAGGACTCCAACCCCGTGGTTCAGTCAGATAGGGTCAGTGGGGTAACCACCCACTCATCGGCTAAGACCATCGGACAGTCCGAACCGGTCTAGCCATGGGCGTTTGGATTGTGTCCTATTCTTCTTATTCTTTTCATCTATTTCTTCTTCTACTCCTTCTGTACATTGGCGTGGCCTTGTTGATGTGTTGGGATTGGTTATAACCATGGTTCTGGTTGAGTAATGCGGTCGCGGTCCATAACCGATGAGTTAGGCGCGTGGATGGTCTAAACCGGCCTCAGGTGATCCGATTGGATAGGGGCGGTTCTGTTCTGTTCTGAACGGTTGCAACCCTTCCCTGAACAGTCAAAATGGTTCATGACTTGTGTAGGTTAAGGCGTGGTCCTTTGGCCATAGGCCGGACACACGCACGGACCAGACAGTCCATACGGACGGTTAGGTCAAACGGTTGGAACATCAGAATGGGTGTGAGATGCCAAGGGTCATGAGTTGCCAAGAGGCACGAGTGTCCAAAGGGTACTAGTTCCCAAAGGGTGTGAGTTCCAAACGGTGCCATTGGTTCAAGGCTTAGGCCGAACCAAGTGGACAGTCCGCGGCTGCATAGTCGAACGGACGGACGGTTAGTTTAACCGGAGTGTTGTATCGCAAGGTCTGATTGGTTGCAAGGCAATCCGGTTTGGTCTTGGGCCTTACTCTGTGGTATGGATCCAGGCTTTGGGTCGGATCAGGTAAGAAGGTCCGTGAGCCTTTGGGCCGGACTTATAACTGGCCGATCGCACCTAGATCTTAACTAGACGGTTAGACGGGACTATGGTTGGATGGTTCTGGCCGCAAAGGCTAAGTGGGATATCTTACAATCAACTCTGAGTTCGTGAGTAGGATAGGCGCCATATGTCTTATGTAGGGAGTAGACCTACATGATGGCAATGGAAGGCCGGTCATATCGGTGCATGCTAAGTGGACGATGGCTTATCAAGTCTAGTGGTCGGATCATGTTTCATGACGATGGTTCGATGGCCGAACACTAGTATGGATAGTCATGTTGCTGGAGTAAGAGTATTGGTGGATGCTTCTAGATATCAAACTTGGTGTTGATAACTTCGAGATTGGCTAAGAGTCATGACAAAGAGTATGGCTAGTACTATGTGTCGTAGACCATAAGTATTGAGCTTAGGTGTGATTGTTCAAGGAAGGCCGTGTAAGATCTGATCATGGTTGAGTATGGACGACCTGACCTCTGAATGATGGCTCAAGGTGTCGGTCCTAACCTGATTAATGAATGCATTGGTTGGTATGAACAAATCATATATGTTGTCTGGGTTAAGTCCCAAGGCCGGTCAGGCCAGATGATGACTCATCAGTTCCAAGTCATGTGAGGAAGGTTGGTTGATTGACTTAGGATCTCATGAGCTTTGTCAGTCCAGGAGATGGACTTGGTACTATTTCCTATAAGGCAAAAGGATTTCGGATTGTGCATGAGCCGAGAAAGGCCAGATGCAAACCCTTATCCTTTCAAAGACTTCTCAAAGGTTACTTATGTCGGTGGGATGGTTGGTTGAATGACTAAGTACCTAGGGGAGCTGTTTGATGCAGGAGTCAAGATAAGGACCTTAAGTAAGATCATTGAGTGATCGTGGTCCAGCTGTTAAGCAAGAGCGATTCGAGTCAATGGAGGACCGATGAGCTAATAAGCTCCATAGATGTGGCAAAGGTATGATCTAGCATTTACTTATGTAGATCTAGATAAAATGGTTAGGGGAATGGAACCTCAGAATCGTATGGCTTGGTTTGGCTTTAGGATTGACCTTTAAGCTAATTGGTAGTTGAGTAAACTGGCCAAGGCTAAGGTGATTCGACCGGACAAGTGTTAGATTGGTTTTAGACCAATGGTTAACTAGAGAATAATCCGCTGCGTATCAGTTGAAAGGATCTAAGCTATTAATGACTAGGGAAGTCTTTAGCTAAGATCTAACCTAGCCCTCGCCTTTAGGCGATATTATTAATAAGGGGCAAAAATTAGGAGGTTCGGCCAGGAAGTGGACGAGCGACGTGAGGCATCGACCGCGGCCTAGGCGGCCGGGATCGGTCTTACACGTGGGCTGTCTGTTCAATACACACTGGACGTCCGTGTGAGTCCGTCATCACACACAGGACGTCAGTGGCTGTCTATGTTGTCCGTCAGCACACACGGGACGTCCGTGGCTGTCACTGTACACATATCAGCACGTTGGTCCTTGGACTCAGCACGCTGACCTTCTCGTGGACTGTTCGGGTGATTTTAGCCCACTGGGGCTGTCTGTTTAGTAACACAGGACGTCTGTGGGTGTCCCGCCAGCACACACAGGACGTCCGTGGCTGTCCGTTGTGGTCGTGTGTGTCCGTCAGCACACACAGGACGTCCATGGCTGTCCATCAGTACACATATCAGCATGCTGGTCCTTGGACTCAGCACGCTGACCCTTCCCGTGGACTGTTCGGTGATTTTGGCCCACGTGGGCTGTCTGTTCAGTACACACACGGGACGTCCGTGGGTGTCCGCCAGCACACACAAGACGTCGTGGCTGTCCGTGTTGTGCCCGTGTGTGTCCGTCTGTGCCGTCAGCACACATAAGACGTATGTGGCTGTCCATCAGTACACATATCAGCATGTTGGTCCTTGGACTCAGCACGCTGGCCCTTCCTGTGGATTGTTTGGTTGTTTGTTCAGTACGCACAAGACGTCTGTGGGTGTCCCGCCCAGCACACACAGGACGTGTTTGGCTGTTTGTGGCTGTCCGTCAGCACACAGAGGGACATCTGTGGCTACGTGTGGTCAGTGTGTGTCCGTCAGCACACACAGGACGTCTATGGGTGTCCGTCAGCAACACAATGGACGTCATTGCTGTCTGTGTGTGTCCTACAGCTCACACAGGACGTCCGTGGCTGTCCATCAGTACACATATCAGCACGTTGGTCTTTGGACTCAGCACGCTAGCCCTTCCTATATAACTATTGGGTGATTTGTGGCTCACGTGGGCTGTCTGTTCAGTCACACAGGACGTCCGTGGGTGTCTGCCAACACACACAGAACGTCTGTGGCTGTCCATCACCACACACAGGACGTTGGTGGTGTCCGTGTGTGTCCGTCAGCACACACATGACGTCTGTGGCTGGACTGTTCGGGTGATTTTGGCCCACGTGGGCTGTCTGTTCAGTACACACAGGAGGTCTGTGGGTGTCTGCCAGCACACGCAGGACGTCCGTGGTTTTCTGTGGCTGTTCGTGACTGTCCGTTAGCACACACAGGACGTCAGTGGCTGTCCGTGTATGCCCGTGTGTGTCCGTGTGTGTCCGTCAGCACACACATGACGTCTGTGGCTGTCCATCAGTACACATATCAGCACGCTGGTCCTTGGACTGAGCCCGCTGGCCCTTCCCGTGGACTGTTCGGGTGATTTTGGCCCACGTGGGCTGTCTGTTCAATACACACAGGACGTTTGGTGGGTGTCCGTCATCACACACAGGACGTCCGTGTGTGTCCGTCATCACACACAGGACGTCCGTGTGTCCGTCATCACACACAGGATGTCTATGTGTGTCTGTCAGCCAGCCACCAATTATGCGCGTCCCCTTCCAGGAAGTGAACCGCAATGTCTCTCTTGTAATCCTCGGGACAACGAGTTGAGCTGAAGTTTCGGACTAGCCTACTCCTCCACTCGTCTGCCTCAATAGGATCGGTGCTTCCTGAGAAATGCTTCGTCCCTAGACGGGAGATGTGCTGAAGCAAACTCAGATAGTCCACCTTTTTCCCGGTCCTTTCTGGTGGATCAATCTCGATCACCTCGACTGTTTCCACAACTGGACCATTGGTGTTGGGGGCGGTCGTAGCCACAGGCGTAGCTTGGCCAACCGAGGAGTTCACTAATGGTGTGAAAAGTTGGGCCATAGCCACCACCTGAGTCCCCATTACCTTCATGGCCTCTAACAAGTCCTCTTTGGACAGTGTTGCGGTTATATTGGCCGTACCATCAGCCACTTTCTCACGCTGGCCATTATCACGGTTAGCGTTCGAGGATTCCACTTCCTCATCACTCTCCTGATGTTCCTGACCATCCCGTTGCGTTCCCGTAAGGTTAGCCTGATCAGTTGGCAACATATCTTCCGCGTTAGCCGCGGTCAGATCGGTTTGCAAACCGGACAGATTAGTTCCGTCCACGGCCACTTGGCTAGACTGACCGGCCATTCTCTTACTTCTTCGGGACTTTCCCGATTTGCTTTTTCCAGCCTAAGGATTCAGACAATGTTAGTACAAAACACACTAACATACACAGAACAAAACAATTCCTAGACTAAGCAATCAAACCTCACCGTGAGACCTAATCAGCTGGCTGCGTGTGTGTGTGTGTACTACATAACCCAACTATCCTAGAATCAAGCATGCTCTGATACCAACTTGTAAGACCCGTTCCTGGTCTCTAGACCCAACTGGATACGAATGCTTACTTATTAATTTATTTGCTTGTCTGATTCATTCTAAGTCATATTCGAATATGAGGTTCATAAACAAAGGAATAGATTGCACAGCGGAATAACAATGTATAAACTTTGTATTACTTAGAAACATGAGATTCAATACACAACTTCTTAATAGTCTCATAGACAATCACTAGTTCATCCCTAGCATCATCTAACCACACGTTACACAGCCTCTCACTGACCGAGCCTTCACGGCTCCTTGGCTTGACCAGAACCATCCTTAGTTCCTGAAACCACAATGTTGGGGTCAAAAACGGTTACGATGGAATTACCACCCGAAAATCCTCGGAGATCGTATTTCCGAAAGAGTTAGTAAAAGAAGAGATGTAATTTTCGTAAAAATAACCTATACGAGGTTTTTACGAAGAAGTATCCACTGGGATTCAAACCAAACAAACCAAGCTCGGTCGCTACGTATACACGCCGTCCGGTCGCTACGTAGCAACCAAACCCGAGCCAAGCTCGGTCGCTACGTAGCGACCGAGCTTTGCTCGAGCTCGGTCGCTACGTAGCGACCGAGCGATCGTCCCACTCGGTCGCTACGTAGTGACCGAGCTCAGCCAAGCTTGGTCGCTACGTAGCGACCGAGCACTCGTCTCACACGGTCGCTACGTAGCGACCGGGCTCTAGCCAAAGTTCGGTCGCTGTATAGCGATTGAACCTTTCCGAACATCGATACGACACCAGTCCATGCGTTTGTCGTCAAACCTTCGAATGCTATCTCCCGAAGACCGTAGCAAGCTCAGTCCATGTTTCCCGCTATTCTAATTCATCGATCAAACTTTGCGGATTAGAAACCGCGGAAAACTCGTAGTAAACGTATCGAGTCGGAAAATGGCCCAAAGGGACCTAAAACACGATTTGAAGCCCATCCTACGATTTTCCTAACCAAAAGCCCGTAAACCACAGCATGGTCTACGCTTGGCCCACGAGGAAGGATAAATGTCAAGTTTCCGCGGATAAATACGGAAGTTTTGAAGATAATTATGAAGATCGGGAAAAATGGAAAATCTCCATTTTATGCTATGACGGCTTAAGGGCAGAAGAGTAAAAGCGTAAACCGACCTTGGAGCTAGTATATAAGGAGTCCTAGGTGAGGAGCAGAGGAGAGAACTTTTTCAGAGCAAACTTAGCACTTAGAGTAATTTAGGCAATTTTCCGTTTTTGTTATTTCGAGCTGCGACTCAATTAGGTTTAGCCGTCTTAGGGTTGCTAGAACTAGGAATCTCGCCGACAGCTCTCGAGCCCAGGCTTATACCTTGTTGTAAACGCTCATACGCAGATTCAGAATAAGATCTTCTTTGCTCTCTTTTCGATTTCTTATTTTTATCGTTGTTGTTCTCGTGTTCTGATTGCTTGACGTGTGGTAATTAACAGATATCCGGGTCCTCTGGGAAACTAGGGTTTTCTTAGTTTCCTTATATGAACGGAAATCGACAGTGTGAATTTCGGTTCCCACAGTTTGGCGCTAGAAGGAGGGGGACTTACGGATCAATCTAACCCGCAAAAGCCACACACAATCTGACATGTCAACCCAACGACGCGGATAACGTGCAAACTCCTCTTAATGGAGGCAGCGGCACCGATCTCCACACTCCAGTAGCGGACGTATCTGCGGCCAACGACGAAAGAAGAAGAAGTCGCCTATTGGAACGAACAAGAGGAACTGGCCGAAAGGCAAACCGAGCTCACTCGCAGTAAACGCTGACAGGCTCGGAAATCTACTGACGAGACATCGGATATCCGCGATCTTCGCGACTACATCACTAAGACTGCGGCAGAAGTGAGAGCCGTAAAGTCTCAAATTCGTCATGCTACCAGTGCTGCCCCTGAGATCGATCGACTGCTGGAAGGAGCTCGAAAGACCGATCCAGGAAAGATCAAAGTACCGAAGTACGATGGTACGGCCGATCCAAAAGCGCACCTTCAGGCTTTCCACATAGCGATGGGAAGAGCAAGACTGAAGGACGGCGAAAAAGATGCCGGCTATTGCCGCCTGTTCGTCGAAAATCTCGAAGGAGCAGCGCTCGAATGGTTCGCACGCCTTCGTCGCAACACCATCGGGAGTTTTCGACAGCTCCCATCGGAATTCCTCAAACAGTACTCTGTATTCATAGACAGGGAAACTTCCGATGTTGACCTCTGGAGTCTCTCCCAGAGGGAAGACGAACCCCTCCGCGAATTTATCAGTCGGTTCAAGCTGATAATGTCCAGGGTCAGCGGGATAAGCGACAAAGTGGCCATCGACGCTCTGAGAAAGACGCTCTGGTACAAGTCGAAATTCAGAAAATGGATAAACTCTCGACAAACCGCGAACGATCCAGGACGCCCTCCACAAAGCAACGGACTACATCATAGTCGAGGAAGAAACTAAAGTCTTATCGCAAAAAACATAAGCCGGCAAAGACCATCCTCGAAAGACGCAGATCCGACGGGGAAAAAGAAGAACTCTCGTAACTACAAGTACGTCCATCACGAGGGGGAAGATCTCCAAGGGGCGCATAACTATGCGATCAGTTCGGATCAAGGCCGGACCACGGGCAACACATGGACTCGCAATCAAGGGTATGACGAAAACACCTTCTGCGAGTTCCACCAATCCCGAGGACACTCCACGACCAATTGCAAAGTCTTGGGAGCAAGACTGGCCGCGAAGCTACTCGCTGGAGAGCCTTCGGAAGTAACTAGCGTCAAGGATCTCATCCTCGATTCTGATCGGCCTCCAAAGACGGATAGAAATCCGCCCGCTGAAAAATCCCCTCAACGAAACCATCCTGGGGATAAAACGGTAGGAGGGGCGGATGACAAAGGGAACGATAACAATCGTCGCAGAGTCAATATGATCATCGGAGGATCACAATACTGCGGCGATACCGTGTCGGCCATCAAGGCTTACCAACGGAAGGCAGAATCAAGTGCAAATTGACCTACATGGTCTCCTCCTCGAGACGGCCAAAGTTGCTCGATCACCTTCACAGAGGAAGAAGCTGGCGGTATCGACCAACCTCACTGCGACCCGCTCGTCATAGATCTCGTCATACGAGATTTAGAAGTCGGAAGGGTACTTGTCGACACGGGAAGCACAGTCAATGTAATCTTCCGCGACACTCTCAAGCGGATGAGTATCGACTCGGAGAAGTAATTCCAACGCCAAAACCACTCACGGGTTTTTCAGGCGAAGTATCGATGACTCTCGGATCAATCCAATTGCCAGTCATGGCGAAGGAGATCACGAAAATCGTCGAATTCGCGGTAGTCGATCATCCGCTATCTACAACGTAATCATGGGAACCCCATGGCTCAACGCCATGCAGGCAGTTCCGTCAACCTACCATCTGGGTCTCAAGTTCCCATCGCCGAGCGGAGTCGCGGCCATCTGGGGATGCCAAAAACAGTCGCGACTATGCTTCCTCGTGGAACATAAGTTAAGACAAATCACGGCTTCTGTGAACGGCAAACGCGCGAAGATAGATCGATCTTCAGCCAAAAGCGCCCCGG
Organism: Brassica rapa; assembly: GCF_000309985.2. Lineage (NCBI taxonomy): Eukaryota > Viridiplantae > Streptophyta > Magnoliopsida > Brassicales > Brassicaceae > Brassica > Brassica rapa. The sequence continues at coordinate 36,271 of NW_022610132.1, forward strand.
GAGAAGACAAGTAAAATCGTCTATCAACGCAAACGCATCGGACGTCGAGGCTCGACATAAATCCAAAGCCCACGCAACAACTCAACCGGAACATCCGGAAAATAGCGTCGGACCCAGCCACGATCGACAATGTCAAGGCGGACATCGCGACATCTACCGCCGAGTAAGAACACTCGCGGCATGAAACAGAACTACGAGATGGCTTGATCCTCGAAAGGGGTACGTAGGCAGCTCGTCAAAAGACGAGTTCAGCTATCCCCCTCTCTAAAAAGGGGGGGGGAGGTGGGTGCGTATACTCGTATACTCCCACTTTGAAAAATCTTCATTATTGTAATCGAGTTTTAGAAACTTCAAAAACTTTTACTACCATATACGTTGTCCTTTCTTATCGAAAACGTTTACGCTTCAGTAAAACAAAAAGAAACTTTCAGGACACGCCTGAAAACGTTAAGACTCTTGTCTGCGGCCCCTTCCGGCCCAAAAATCGTAAGATTATCATGTTTCAAAAATACGCATAATCCTCGAAATAACTGAGAGACGTCGCAAAAGTTAAAATTCGAGGACAATGCTATACAAATTGTCCGAACGCGACCCACCAAAACCTTACACCCCGTTCGTCGATTGGCCCCGACGAACACGCCAGCCGTCTTAAACAAAACGCAATCCGATCACTCTTTTGATCTTTAAAAACGTCCAGCACAAGGACAAAGCGCGCTACAACACAAAATCCGAAATTTTGGTTTAGCACTTCCAGTTGATTCTGAGAAGATGCTCGATTCGTACCATACAAGTCATATAAGCCGAGAACATATCGCGGACTTTAAACGGTACGAGTCAGGAAGAAATCGCAACAGGAAAAACGATAGCCGGCTAGTCACCGCACAAACCTTAACCGAAAGTAAAACCTAGGTCTTGCACTAAACCCAACGCTCTGGTCTCAAACATCTCAAGGCATGATATCTAAAAGATACGAGATCATAAACCATGTCTCTCCGTTCGTATCTCAATGTTCTCGAAAAATCGTAAAGATAAGTAAATTTTTACGAAAATCACGAACGAACCAACAGATTGAACGTCTAATCAGAACCTACATACGAGACGACAACTCGTATTTACTTCAACCCTACTCAGGAAAACTCGAAACAAAACATTTATCATATAAATAAACCACGTAAACGGCAAGGGATTCAAAGCCACCAATGGCCAGTCCCGGAAAGAAATACAAATACGGCCATCCAGGCCTAAACGAAATCCAAATTCAAAGGGCCACAATCGGCCGAAAAACAAGGATAACTGATCCATCCCTCATAATCCAAAGTCAAAGTCCCCGGACAACGAAGCACCCAACGCATCCGCGGGACGATCCACTTCCTCGCCACCATCGTGAAAATCGGTCGGAACCTCCTCGGTATCAGGGGAAACCGGGATGGAATCCCAGAACCCTTGAATCCTCTCGTCAATCGGAGGGATAAGCGCCTCAGCGTGGGCACGGTCACTCATCCCACTCTTCATCAAGCTCATTTCCTCTTCAAACACATAGTCATCGGCTCGCGTCCTCCAAAGACTTCCGACCGAACCACGGCACTCGCGAAAGTCACCCACCGAGGTAAAGGCATTCTTTAGGTTCCCGTACTCAACCTGGACTGAGATGCACGAGTCTTCATCACCTCGACGATTTCTCTTTGCCTACCCTCTCCGCTTTACGAACATCCCGCGCATGATCACGAGTAGCTGCGCCTCTCGCTCCAGCATCTCGCCTTGCACGCGAGCAAGATCCCGCTCCGCTTTCTCCGCCTTGAAACGGTAGACCATGGCTTCTCTATGGCCCGCCTCAATGGCCGAG
>NW_022610133.1:0-35000 GCF_000309985.2 Brassica rapa
CACAGACGGATGTCCTGTGTATTCTTACGGACACACACGGACGTCCTGTGTTGTGCTGACCCACACCCACGAACGTCCTGTGCCTGTGTGTGCTGACAGACACACACGGACACACACGGATGTCATGTGTGTGCTGACAGACAACCACAAACAGCCCCGGACGTCCTGTGTGTGCTGGCGGACACCCATGGACGTCCTGTGTGTACTGAACAGACAGCCCACTTGGGACAAAATCACCAAAACAGTCCACGGGAAGGGCCAGCATGCTGAGTCTAAGGACCAACGTGCTGATATGTGTACTGAGGGACAGACACGGACGTCCTGTTTGTGTTGACGGACACAGACGGACACACACGGACAGCCACGGACGTCCTGTGTGTGCTGGCGGACACCCACGGACGTCCTGTGTGTACTGAACAGACAGCCCACGAGGGCCAAAATCACCCGAACTGTCCACAAGAAGGGTCAGCGTGCGGAGTCCAAGGACCAACGTGCTCATATGTGTACTGATGGACAGCCAAGGACGTCATGTGTGTGCTGAAGGACACACATGTACAGCCACGAACGTCATTTGGGTGCTGACGGACACACGCGAACAGACACGGATGTCCTGTGTGTGCTGATGAACACCCACAGACGTCCTGTGTGTGCTGACGGACACCCACGGACGTCCTGTGTGTGCTGACAGAGACACACGGACACACACAGACGTCCTGTGTGTGCTGACGGACAGCCACAAACAGCCACAGACGTCCTGTGTGTGCTGGCAGACACCCACGGACATCCTGTGTGTACTGAACAGACAGCCCACGAGGGCCAAAATTACCCGAACAGTCCATAGGAAGGGTCAGCGTGCGGAGTCAAAGGACCAACTTGCTGATATGTGTACTGATGGACAGCCACATACGTCGTGTGTGTGCTGACAGACACACACGGACACACACGCACAGCCACGAACATCCTGTGTGTGCTGACGGACACACACGGACGTCCAGTGTGTGCTGACGGAAACTCACAGACGTCCTGTGTGTACTGACCAGACAGCCCACGTGGGCCAAAATCACCCAAACAGTCCATGGGAAGTGCCAGCGTGCTGAGTCCAAGGACCAGCGTGCTGATATGTATATTGATGGACAGCCACTGACGTCATGTCTGTGCTGACGGACACACACGGACTGCCACAGACGTCTTGTGTGTGCTGGAGGACACCCACAGACGTCCTGTGTGTACTGAACAGATAGCCCACGTGGGCCAAAATCACCCAAACAGTCCACGGGAAGGGCCAGCGTGCAGAGTCCAAGGACCAACGTGCTGATATTTGTACTGATGGACAGCCACAGACATCCGGTGCGTGCTGACGGACACACACAGACGTCCTGTGTATGCTTACGGACACACACGGACGTCATGTGTGTGCTGACCCACACCCACGAACGTCCTGTGCCTGTGTGTGCTGACAGACACACACGGACACACACGGATGTCCTGTGTGTGCTGACAGACAGCCACAAAAAGCCCCAGACGTCCTGTGTGTGCTGGTGGACACCCATGGAAGTCCTGTGTGTACTGAACAGACAGCCCACTTGGGACAAAATCACCAAAACAGTCCACGGGAAGGGCCAGCATGCTGAGTCTAAGGACCAACGTGCTGATATGTGTACTGAGGGACAGCCACGGACGTCCTATTTGTGTTGACGGACACAGACGGACACACACGGACAGCCACGGACGTCCTGTGTGTGCTGGCGGACACCCACAGACGTCCTGTGTGTACTGAACAGACAGCCCACGAGGGCCAAAATCTCCCGAACTGTCCACAAGAAGGGTCAGCGTGCGGAGTCCAGAGACCAACGTGCTTATATGTGTACTGATGGATAGCCACAGACGTCATGTGTGTGCTGACGGACACACATGTACAGCCACGAACGTCCTGTGTGTGCTGACGGACACACACGAACAGACACGGATGTCCTGTGTGTGCTGATGAACACCCACAGACGTCCTGTGTGTGCTGACGGACACCCACAGACGTCATGTGTGTGCTGACAGAGACACACGGACACACACAGACATCCTGTGTGTGCTGACGGACAGCCACAAACAGCCACGGACGTCCTGTGTGTGCTGGCAGACACCCACGGACATCCTGTGTGTACGGAACAGACTGCCCACGAGGGCCAAAATTACGCGAACAGTCCATAGGAAGGGTCAGCGTGCGGAGTCAAAGGACCAACGTGCTGATATGTGTACTGATGGACAGCCACAGACGTCCGGTGTGTGCTGACGGACACACACGAACGTCCTGTGTATTCTTACGGACACACACGGACGTCATGTGTGTGCTGACCCACACCCACGAACGTCCTGTGCCTGAGTGTGCTGACAGACACACACGGACACACACGGATGTCCTGTGTGTGCTGACAGACAGCCACAAACAGCCCCAGACGTCCTGTGTGTGCTGGCGGACACCCATGGACGTCCTGTGTGTACTGAACAGACAGCCCACTTGGGACAAAATCACCAAAACAGTCCACGGGAAGGGCCAGCATGCTGAGTCTAAGGACCAACGTGCTGATATGTGTACTGAGGGACAGCCACGGACGTCCTATTTGTGTTGACGGACACAGACGGACACACACGGACAGCCACGGACGTCCTGTGTGTGCTGGCGGACACCCACAGACGTCCTGTGTGTACTGAACAGACAGCCCACGAGGGCCAAAATCACCCGAACTGTCCATAAGAAGGGTCAGCGTGCGGAGTCCAAGGACCAACGTGCTGATATGTGTACTGATGGATAGCCACAGACGTCGTGTGTGTGCTGACAGACACACACGGACACACACGCACAGCCACGAACATCCAGTGTGTGCTGACGGAAACTCACAGACATCCTGTGTGTACTGAACAGACAGCCCACGTGGGCCAAAATCACCCAAACAGTCCATGGGAAGTGCCAGCGTGCTGAGTCCAAGGACCAGCGTGCTGATATGTATACTGATGGACAGCCACTGACGTCATGTGTGTGCTGACGGACACACACGGACTGCCACAGACGTCCTGTGTGTGCTGGAGGACACCCACGGACGTCCTGTGTGTACTGAACATATAACCCACGTGGGCCAAAATCACCCAAACAGTCCACGGGAAGGGCCAGCGTGCAGAGTCCAAGGACCAACGTGCTGATATGTGTACTGACGGACAGCCACAGACGTCCGGTGTGTGCTGACGGACACACACGGACGTCCTGTGTATGCTTACGGACACACACGGACGTCCTGTGTGTGCTGACCGACACCCACGAACGTCCTGTGCCTATGTGTGCTGACAGACACACACGGATGTCCTGTGTGTGCTGACAGACAGCCACAAACAGCCCTGGACGTCCTGTGTGTGCTGGCGGACACCCATGGACGTCCTGTGTGTACTGAACAGACAGCCCACTTGGGACAAAATCACCAAAACAGTCCACGGGAAGGGCCAGCATGCTGAGTCTAAGGACCAACGTGCTGATATGTGTACTGAGGGACAGCCACGGACGTCCTATTTGTGTTGACGGACACAGACGGACACACACGGACAGCCACGGACGTCCTGTGTGTGCTGGCGGACACCCACAGACGTCCTGTGTGTACTGAACAGACAGCCCACGAGGGCCAAAATCACCCGAACTGTCCACAAGAAGGGTCAGCGTGCGGAGTCCAAGGACCAACGTGCTGATATGTGTACTGATGGATAGCCACAGACGTCGTGTGTGTGCTGACAGACACACACGGACACACACGCTCAGCCACGAACATCCTGTGTGTGCTGACGGACACACACGGACGTCCAGTGTGTGCTGACGGAAACTCACAGACGTCCTGTGTGTACTGAACAGACAGCCCACGTGGGCCAAAATCACCCAAACAGTCCATGGGAAGTGCCAGCGTGCTGAGTCCAAGGACCAGTGTGCTGATATGTATACTGATGGACAGCCACTGACGTCATGTGTGTGCTGACGGACACACACGGACTGCCACAGACGTCCTGTGTGTGCTGGAGGACACCCACGGACGTCCTGTGTGTACTGAACAGATAGCCCACGTGGGCCAAAATCACCCAAACAGTCCACGGGAAGGGCCAGCGTGCAGAGTCCAAGGACCAACGTGCTGATATGTGTACTGATGGACAGCCACAGACGTCCGGTGTGTGCTGACGGACACACACGGACGTCCTGTGTATGCTTACGGACACACACGGACGTCCTGTGTGTGCTGACCGACACCCACGAACGTCCTGTGCCTATGTGTGCTGACAGACACACACGGATGTCCTGTGTGTGCTGATAGACAGCCACAAACAGCCCCGGACGTCCTGTGTGTGCTGGCGGACACCCATGGACATCCTGTGTGTACTGAACAGACAGCCCACTTGGGACAAAATCAACGAAACAGTCCACGGGAAGGGCCAGCATGCTGAGTCTATGGACCAACGTGCTGATATGTGTACTGAGGGACAGCCACGGACGTCCTGTGTGTGTTGACGGACACAGACGGACACACACGGACAGCCACGGACGTTCTGTGTGTGCTGGCGGACACCCACGGACGTCCTGTGTGTACTGAACAGACAGCCCACGAGGGCCAAAATCACCCGAACAGTCCACAAAAAGGGTCAGCGTGCGGAGTCCAAGGACCAACGTGCTTATATGTGTACTGATGGACAGCCACGGACGTCATGTGTGTGCTGACGGACACACACGTACATACACGTACAGCCACGAACGTCCTGTGTGTGCTGACGGACACACACGAACAGACACAGATGTCCTGTGTGTGCTGGCAAACACCCACAGACGTCCAGTGTGTGCTGACAGACACCCACGGACGTCCTGTGTGTGCTGACAGAGACACATGGACACACACAGACGTCCTGTGTGTGCTGACGGACAGCCACAAACAGCCACGGACGTCCTGTGTGTGCTGGCAGACACCCACGGACATCCTGTGTGTACTGAACAGACAGCCCACGAGGGCCAAAATTACCCGAACAGTCCATAGGAAGGGTCAGCGTGCGGAGTCAAAGGACCAACGTGCTGATATGTGTACTGATGGACAGCCACAGACGTCATGTGTGTGCTGACAGACACACACGGACACACACGCACAGCCACAAACATCCTGTGTGTGCTGACGGACACACACGGACATCATGTGTGTGCTGACGGACACCCACAGACGTCCTGTGTGTACTGAACAGACAGCCCACGTGGGCCAAAATCACCCAAACAATCCACGGGAAGGGCCAGCGTGCTGAGTCCAAGGACCAGCGTGCTGATATGTATACTGATGGACAGCCATGGACGTCCTGTGTGTGCTGACGGACACACACGAACCGCCACGGACGTCCTGTGTGTGCTGGCGGACACCCACGGACGTACTGTGTGTACTGAACAGATAGCACACGTGGGCCAAAATCACCCAAACAGTCCACGGGAAGGGCCAGCGTGCAGAGTCCAAGGACCAACGTGCTGATATGTGTACTGATGGACAGCCACAGACGTCCGGTGTGTGCTGACGGACACACACGGACGTCCTGTGTATGCTTACGGACACACACGGACGTCCTGTGTGTGCTGACCGACACCCACGAACGTCCTGTGCCTGTGTGTGCTGACAGACAGCCACAAACAGCCCCGGACGTCCTGTGTGTGCTGGCGGACACCCATGGATGTCTTGTGTGTACTGAACAGACAGCCCACTTGGGACAAAATCACCGAAACAGTCCACGGTAAGGGCCAGCATGCTGAGTGTAAGGACCAACGTGCTGATATGTGTACTGAGGGACAGCCACGGACGTCCTGTGTGTGTTGAGGGACACAGACGGACACACACGGACAGCCACGGACATCCTGTGTGTGCTAGCGGACACCCACGGACGTCCTGTGCGTACTGAACAGACAGCCCACGAGGGCCAAAATCACCCGAACAGTCCACAAGAAGGGTCAGCGTGCGGAGTCCAAGGACCAACGTGCTTATATGTGTACTGATGGACAGCCACAGACGTCATGTGTGTGCTGACGGACACACACGTACATACACGTACAGCCACGAACGTCATGTGTGTGCTGACGGACACACACGGACATACACGGATGTCCTGTGTGTGCTGACGAATACCCACAGACGTCCTGTGTGTGCTGGAGGACATCCACGGACGTCCTGTGTGTGCTGACAGACACACACGGACACACACAGACGTCCTGTGTGCGCTGACGGACAGCCACAAACAGCCACGGACGTCCTGTGTGTGCTGGCGGACACCCACAGACGTCCTTTGTGTACTGAACAGACAGCCCACGAGGGCCAAAATTACCCAAACAGTCCACTGGAAGGGTCAGCGTGCGGAGTCAAAGGACCAACGTGCTGATATGTGTACTGATGGACAGCCATAGACGTCATTTGTGTGCTGACAGACACACACGGACACACACGCACAACCACCAATGTCCTGTGTGTGTGCTGACGGACACACACGGACGTCCTGTGTGTGCTGACGGACACCCACAGACGTCCTGTGTGTACTGAACAGACAGCCCACGTGGGCCAAAATCACCCAAACAGTCCACGGGAAGGGCCAGCGTGCTGAGTCCAAGGACCAGCTTGCTGATATGTATACTGATGGACAGCCATGGACGTCCTGTGTATGCTAACGGACACACACGGACCGCCACGGACGTCTTGTGTGTGCTGGCGGACACCCACAGACGTCCTGTGTGTAATGAATAGATAGCCCACGTGGGCCAAAATCACCCAAACAGTCCACAGGAAGGGCCAGCGTGCAGAGTCCAAGGACCAACGTGCTGATATGTGAACTGATGGACAGCCACAGATGTCCTGTGTGTGCTGACAGACACACACGTACAGCCACGGACATCCTGTGTATGCTTACGGACACACACGGACGTCCTGCGTGTGCTGACCGACATCCACGAACGTCCTGTGTGTGCTGACAGACACACACGGACACACATGGATGTCCTGTGTGTGCTGACAGACAGCCATAAACAGCCCCAGACGTCCTGTGTGTGCTGGCGTGTCACGCCCCCAATCCTGGAAAGGATTGTCGGGATGGCCATGGTTCGAGGAAACATACAAGCCAGTCTTAGGACATCAAGGCAAGCGTTCCATGGTCGAGAAAGAAGGTTAAGGACATAAGGAAACTTAGACTTAGCCTTGTACAAGCTAAGAGACAGCTAGGACGAGTAAGACGGTAACTGGACGAAGTGGACGAGTAGCTCAGCCAGCTCAATGAAGCTAGGTTTAGTTCACTCCAGCTCAGTCCCTACTATGTCAGCTCCACTAGCTGGAATACTAGCTCACCCAGCTGCGGCAGCTGAGAGTCAGCTCACCTCAGTTAGACGGACTGTTCGGGATTTAGGCCGATGGTCCGGGTCCGGGTCAGTGGCGGGCTGTGAGGTCCGGCCATGAGGCCATGGGATGTTGGGTCTTTCGGCAAGGCCGTGGGCTAAGTCCAAGAGGCTTGGGGCGTGGGTTGGGCGCTTATGACCGACCCCAAACCCAATCAGAAAGGGCGAAGGGATGCAAGTGGCCGAAAGGGGACAACCCTTGGCCGATGGTGCCCATTCGCTAGCAAGTCATGCCTGTTTTCTATAAATATGGGGGCTCTCTGGTCGATTTCATTATCCAATTCCAGAGTAAAATACTCATGGAAAAACGTAGAGAGAGAGAGAGTTCTGGCCAAGAGATCGGCCGGAAAAGGGCCGGTCGTGGTGGTCTTGTATCTCCGGCAAGGAGAACGGTTTAGGAGAGAGGAGGCCGTGTGTTATGAATACCCAAGGCGTAGAGAAGGGTCTGGAGAAGGACTCGAAAGCCGTGGTTCAGTCTCATAAGGTCAGTCGGGTAACCACCGACTCATCGGCTAAGACAATCGGACAGTCTGAACCGATCTAGCCATGGGCGTTTGGATTGTGTCCTATTCTTCTTATTCTTTTCATCCAATTCTTCTTCTACTCCTTCTGTACATTGGCGTGGCCTTGTTGATGTGTTGGGATTGGTTATAACCGTGGTTTTGGTTGAGTAATGAAGTCGCGGTCCATAACCGTCGAGTTAGGTGCACGCATGGGCTAAACCGGCCTCAGGTGATCCGATTGGATAGGGGCGGTTCTGTTCTGTTCTGTTCTGAACGGTTGCAACCCTTTCCTGAACAGTCACAGTGGTTCATGACTTGTGTAGGTTAAGGCGTGGTCCTTTGGCCATAGGCCGGACACACGCACGGACCAGACAGTTCATCATACGGTTAGGTCGAACGGTTGGAGTATCTGAATGGGTGCGAGATGCCAAGGGTCATGAGTTGGCAAGAGGCACGAGTGTCCAAAGGGTACTAGTTCCCAAAGGGTGTGAGTTCCAAACGGTGCCTTTGGTTCAAGGCTTAGGCCGAACCAAGTGGACAGTCCGCGGCTGCATAGTCGAACGGACGGACGGTTAGTTTAACCGGAATGTTGTGTTGCAAGGTCTGCAAGGCAATCCGGTTTGGTCTTGGGCCTTACTCTCTGATATGGATCCAGGCTTTGGGTCGGATCAGGTAAGAAGGTCCGTGAGCCTTTGGGCCAGACTTATAACTGGTCGATCGCACCTAGATCTTAACCAGACGGTTAGACGGGACTATGGACGATCCGACTATGGTTGGATAGCTTTAGCCGCAAAGGCTAAGTGGGATATCTTACTATAAACCTTGGGTTGGTGAGTAGGATAGGCGCCATGTGCATTATGTAGGGCGTAGACCCACATGATGGCAATGGAAGGCCGGTTATATCAGTACCTGCTAAGTAGACGATGGCTTATCAAGTCTGGTGGTCGGATCATGTTTCATGACGATGGTTGATGGCCGAGCACTAGTATGGATAGTCACGTTCCTGGAGTAAGAGTATTGATGTGATGCTTCTAGATATCAACCTTGGTGTTGATAGCTTCGAGATTGGCTAAGAGTCATGACGAAGTGTATGGCTAGTACTATGTGTCGTAGACCATAGATACTGAGCCTAAGTGTCATTGTTCAAGGAAGGCCGTGTAAGATCTGATCTTGGTTGAGTATGGACGACCTGACCTCTGAATGATGGTTCAAGGTGTCGGAACTAATCTGATTAAGGAATGCATCGTTTGGTATGAACAAATCATATATGTTGTTTGGGTTAAGTCCCAAAACCGGTCAGGCCAGATGATGACTCATCAGTTCCAAGTCACGTGAGGATGGTTGGTTGATTGACTTAGGATCTAATGAGATTTGTCAGTCCAGAATATGGATTGGGTACTATTGCCTATATGGCAAGGGGATGTTTGAGTGTGCATGAGCCGAGAAAGGCCAGATGCAAACCCTTATCCTTTCAAAGACTTCTCAAAGGTTACTTATGTCTGTGGGGATGGTTGGTTGAATGACTAAGTACCTAGGGGAGTTGTTTGATGTAGGAATCAAGATAAGGACCTTAAGTAAGATCATTGAGTGATCGTGGTCCAGCTGTCAAGCAAGAGCAATTCGAGTCAATGGAGGACCGATGAGCTAATAAGCTCCGTAGATGTGGCAAAGGTATGATCTAGCGTTTATTTATGTAGATCAAGATAGAATGGTTTAGGGGAATGGAACCTCAGAATTGTATGGCTTGGTTTGGATTTAGGATTGACCTTTAAGTTAATTGGTAGTTGAGTAAACTGACCAAGGCTAAGGTGATTCGACCAGACAAGTGTTAGATTGGTTTTAGACCAATGGTTAACTACAGAATAATCCGCTGCGTATCTGTTGAAAGGATCTAGGCTATTAATGACTAGGGATGTAGCATCCACAATCCTAGGTAGGATCGTTGGGACGAGCCATGGTGCGAGGAGATGCACCAGATAGGTCATTTGGCCTAAGGACAAGCGTATCATGGCTCAAATAAGAAGGTTAAGGGTATCAGGAAGCTGAGCCTTAACCAGGATGGATGGAAGAAAGCTTAGGAGACTTGGCCGAGTAATCTAGCAGCTGGATAAGGTCGGGTACAAGCTCAACCAGCTGGGGACAGTGTGAAACCAGGTCATACGGTCCTTGGTAGCTCACTGGAGCTGATAGGTTAGCTCACTCAGCTGAGGCCAGCTAGTGGCCAGCTCAACTCAGCTCGGTGAAGTGTTATGGTCCGGGCCGGCTTGGCCGCGTCATGGGCGGTTATGGGCTGGAGGGGTCTTGGCCTGAACCACCCAGGGTCCGTGGGGTCTTGGCCTTGGGCAAGGGACTCTTGACAAGGTTATGGGCCTGATTTTCGAACAGCCCAAAGGAAAGGAAGAGCAGTTGGGCGGTTACTCCCGAAAAGGTGCAAAGGGGCAGTTTTGTGCCCTTTCTCTTTAACTGCTTGGTCGATTTCTCCAGGGCAGTTGGGGCTGGCTTTCTCTATAAATAGAGAGTCCCTGGCACAGAAAATGGCACGAAATTCCTTAGGCAAAGCTCTGCAAAACTCATAACAGAAAGAAAGAAAGAGAGAGACCTGCGGTTAGAGAAGAGAACAGTGTGTGGTGGTGTTGGCTTGCCGGCGTGGTCGAGCGTGGGAAGGCCAGGCCGTGAAGATGGATACCAGACAAAAAGACAAGGATAAGGAGAAGGAGAAGGACTTGCCTCCAGGGGAGAGAATGCCTAATGTTAGTGGTGTAGACTGCAAGGAACGGCCCCGGGCCTGCGGATGATCCGTGCGGCCTTGCGGCTGGTTCTCTTGGCAGATGCATCAATTCTCTTTACTTCTTCTGGATCGCCTGTTCTATAGTGTGTTGTGATGTTATTGGATTGATTCAGACAGGGAACACTGGACCAAGGCCATGGCCGGTCCAGGGATAAAGTCCTAGGCATTCCGGGTCGGTTCCGTTGAGATCTGACTATGGGAATCTCTTAGTTGGGAATTATCATGAATTGTCATGCATTTTATTTAGTTTTTGGGAATTTATCTGTGTATGTCCAAATTGGACAGATCCCAGTTCTTAAGGGCCGAACCATGCCATTCTAGACTTGTTGCTTAGGTTATCGGCCATATGTGTTCATGATGTGATTTATGTGGTTTCAGGACCAGACTTGGACCGTGGTAAAAGAAGGGTACCGTGAAGTCTCAGGCCATGGGAAGATGTGTGGTGAATGGGTCCTTGTTGATAAGCGTGTATTATTGATAGCCTATTGTGCAACTTGTAAACTTATGATAGACTAAGTGTGTAAACTAGTAGATGAACTTATGAATGATGTATGGATCTCATTATGTTATATATATACAATCTATTTGCCCCTTATGTTTGTTTGTCTTGAATGTTATACTCGAACCTCACCTAAAAGAACTTGAACTTAACACCTAAAGGACCTTAAAAGACCGGAATCATTGTATAAGAACGGATGTTAAGGCCGCGGTTCATGGTTGGGCTTAAGAGCCGGGAACGGGCCTTACAAGTTGGTATCAGAGCATTCTTGATTCAAGGATTTGGTTGGGTTATGTGTTCACCACACTTCTGGCTTGGGTCTCACGGTAAGGTTGGGTAGAAAGGGTTGTTTGAGCTTAACCGTGTGTGTTATGAGGTTTGTGAAGTTCATGGAACTGACTGGTTTGTGTTTTGAATACCTAAGGGGACAAAGAAGGCTAAGGGCCGGAAAGGAAAGGAGGCGGCTGGTGCATCTGGACCAGTTGGGGAAGGCGGGATCAATCCTACCCAAGTGCTGCCTGCCCGAGTGTTGCCTACCCAAGCGGGACTGGTAACCAATGAGACAGGGGAGGCTGTGGCGCCAACCTTGCCTATGGAGGTTCAGGTAGATAACCTGGGCGATCAGCAGGAGTTGGGACGTGAGGAGGAAAGTGAATCCTCCCATGCAGGAGACCAGACCAGTCGGGGAACGGGTGCCTTGGAGGCGGCCGAGCCGTCCATGCGCGAGGTGTTGGATGTGGTTAAGGCCATGGGCACTCAGATGTTGGCTTTCACTCAAGCATTCACCCCACTGGTGAATTCTTCCGTGGGCCAGGTCACACCAGCTCAGGCCACAGCTCAGGCTACTCAAAGGGCAGCTCAGACAGCTGGGACCGCGGCTGGTGTAGCTCAAGCAGCCGCACAGGTAGCTCGGACAGCTGCAAGGACAGTTGAGGATCGAGCTACAGTTGAGGCTGATGTGATGGAGATCAATCCGCCTGTTCGTCCAGTTAGGAGAGTGGATTACTTGAGCTTGCTAGCTCACATCTCCAAGCTGGGTATGAAGCAGTTTGCTGGTAGTTCCGATCCCATTGAGTCAGACGAGTGGAGGAGCAGGTTAGCTCGAAACTTTAGTTCAACTCGTGGTCCAGAGGAGTACAAGAAAGACATTGCAGTTCACTTCCTGGAAGGTGACGCACACAACTGGTGGTTGGCATTGGACAAACGCACCAATGGGACTATTGAGCATTTTTCAGACTTTGAGGTTGAGTTCAACCACAAGTACTTTCCAGCTGAAGCGTGGGACCGCCTGGAGTCTCAGTTCCTGGATTTTTCTCAGGGTTGCATGACAGTACGTGAGTATGAGGAGAAGTTCAACCGGCTCAGACGTTACGTAGGTAAAGAGCTGGAAGAGGAGACAGTGCAAATACGTAGGTTTGTCCGAGGCCTAAGGGTCGAACTTCGAACCTACTGCTCGGTTGGACACTTTAAGACAGTGTCTGAGCTCGTAGAGAGAATGGCTATGGTAGAGACCAACCTGGACGAGGAGGCTAAGCAAAGGTCTAGGAGCCACGCGTCCACTGGTCGTTCCGGAAGTGACCGGAAGAGGAAGAGGGACACGTCCGAGGAGGGTAAAACCTCAAGTGGTAGGCCAGAGTGTTCCAAGTGCGGAAGGCGTCATGGAGGCGAATGCTGGAAGGCTATGGGAGCTTGTACTCGGTGTGGCAAGATGGATCATGCCGCTCGGGACTGTCCAGGGCCGGAATAAGGCTGCAGGCAGGGCTCAAGTGGGGGTGATACCAGGGGATGTCACCATTGTGGAAAGGTAGGACATTTCCAACGGGAATGCCCAAAGCTCCAAGCAGAACAAGAGAAGGGCCGCGGTGAGGCAAGCAAACCAAGCCAGAGCCGGGGCCAGACCTCTAACCCAAGGGTTTACGAACTGTCCAAGGATGAGGACGAGACAAAACCATTCAAGTCGATCACTGGTAATTATTCTAGGCTTATTCTTTTTCCATTTGGTAGAATTGCATGGTACGGAACCTAGAACGGATTAGATACTTAGATTGAGTCTTTGTAGGGACCCTAAGCATTGGTGGTGTTGAAACATACGTTCTGTTCGACACTGGAGCTACACATAGTTTTGTGAGTCCAGGGTTGATCGGAAAGGGTTTGTTCCAAATCGGGACGAGGGATGATCCGTGCATAGTATATGCAGCCGGTGGCCAAGCGATGCATTCCTTGGGATTGGTTAGGGACGTCCCAGTGATGATCTAGGACAGGGTAATTCCTGTGGATCTGGTGGTGGTCCCTCTTAAAAATCACGAGGTGATATTGGGTATGGATTGGCTTGGAAAGAATCGGGCCACCTTGGATTGTCACCGGGGAAGGGTGCAGTTCGATAGTGGGTGTGGACCCCCGATCAGGTTCCAAGGTATTAAGCCGGCCTCAAGTTGCTTAGTGGTATCAGCAGTCCAAGCAGAACAAATGCTTGAGAAAGGTTGTGAGGCTTACTTGGCCACAATCACCACTAAGGAGGTCGTGGGGGGTGGTGACCCAGAAGGGATACCGCTGGTCAGTGAGTTCGAGGATGTGTTTCGGACGCTACAGGGCATTCCCCCTGATAGGGCAGATCCGTTCATAATAGAACTGGAACCAGGGATGGCCCCATTGTTTAAAAGTCCCTATCGAATGGCTCCTGCTGAAATGGCCAAGCTAAAGAAACAACTGGAAGAGTTGTTGGACAAGGGCTTCATACGCCCAAGTGTGTCACCTTGGGGAGCACCAGTCCTGTTTGTGAAGAAAAAGGATGGTAGTTTCAGGCTTTGCATTGATTAACGAGGGTTGAACAGGGTAACTGTGAAGAACAAGTACCCGTTGCCCAGGATTGATGAGTTGTTGGATCAACTCAAGGGAGCCAAGTGGTTTTCCAAGATTGATTTGGCCTCAGGGTATCACCAAATCCCAATAGAGCCCAATGATATAAGGAAGACGGCATTCCGGACCCGGTATGGTCACTACGAGTTTGTGGTCATGCCATTTGGTCTAACCAATGCCCCAGCTGCGTTCATGAAGATGATGAATGGTATCTTCCGAGACTTTCTGGATGAATTTGTAATCATCTTCATAGATGACATACTTGTATACTCCAGAAGCAAAGAGGACCATGACAGGTATCTGAGGGCGGTGTTGGAACGGTTGAGAGAACAGAAACTCTTTGCAAAGTTGAGCAAGTGCAGCTTCTGGCAGAAGAGCATTGGTTTCCTTGGGCATATTGTGTCAGATCAAGGAATGTCAGTAGATCCGGAAAAGATACAGGCTATCCAAGCCTGGCCACAACCTAAGAGTGCAACGGAAGTCAGAAGCTTCCTAGGGTTGGCCGGTTACTACCGAAAGTTTGTCAAGGGGTTTGCGAGTTTGGCTCAACCCATGACTCAGCTTACGGGAAAGGACGTGAGGTTCGTCTGGACGGGAGATTGTGAGAAGTGCTTCGTGGCCGTGAAGGACATGCTAACACAAGCACCAGTCCTAGTACAGCCAGAGGCAGATCAGCCCTATGTAGTGTACACGGACGCGTCCATCACTGGGTTGGGATGTGTTCTGACCCAACATGGGAAGGTGATTGCTTATGCTTCAAGACAGTTGAGAAAGCATGAAGGGAATTACCCAACCCATGACTTAGAGATGGCGGTCGTAGTGTTCGCACTGAAGATTTGGAGATCCTACCTATATGGTCCTAAGGTTCAGATCCTTACTGATCACAAGAGCCTCAAATACATATTCACGCAACCAGAATTGAATTTGAGGCAGAGGCGTTGGATGGAGTTCGTGGCCGACTATGATTTAGACATTGCTTACCATCCTGGTAAGTCAAATTTGGTGGCAGATGCCTTGAGCCGAAGGAGGGCCGAGGTATCAGCTGAGAAGGAAGCAGATGAGTTAGAAGAGATGGTCCGGTCATTGCACTTGGACACAATGGCCAGCGAGGACGAGCCGTTGGGTTTGGAAGCAGTGAACCAGGCTGATCTCCTCACCAGGATCAGGCAGGCACATGGTTTGGACGAGAACCTACAAAAGGTTGCTCGAAATGAACTGAAGGAGTACCAGATCACGGCAGATGGAACCATCCTAGTACGAGGCCGTGTTAGTGTACCTAATGATAAGACCCTTAAGGAAGAGATTATGAGAGAAGCTCATAAGTCAAAGTTCTCGATACATCCAGGTGCAACTAAGATGTATCAAGACCTTAAGAGGTATTATAATTGGATACGAATGAAGGTAGACATAGCTGAGTGGGTGGCCAGGTGTGCTACTTGTCAGTAAGTCAAGGCAGAGCATCAGGTTCCAAGTGGGTTATTACAAAGTCTACCTATTCCGGAATGGAAGTGGGATCACATCACCATGGACTTTGTAACCAGTTTTCCTACCACTAGGAAAAGGAATGATGCGGTTTGGGTGGTAGTAGATAGACTCACCAAATCCGCACACTTCCTGCCCTTGAAGAAATCAGATGGAGTTGATCAGATCGTGGTCAAATATCTGGACGAGATCGTACGGCTACATGGGATTCCGTCTAGCATTGTGTTGGATAGGGATCCGAGGTTTACTTCACGATTCTGGAAGGCTTTCCAAAAGGCCTTAGGGACGAGGGTGAACATGAGCACAGCCTATCACCCGCAAACACATGGGCAAACAGAACGCACGATCAGGACACTAGAGGATATGCTGAGGGCATGTGTTTTGGATTGGGGCGATTCATGGGAAAGGCATCTGCCATTGGTGGAGTTTGCATACAACAATAACTTTCATCGAAGCATTGGCATGTCCCCCTACGAAGCCTTGTATGGGCGGCCATGTAGAACACCACTATGCTGGACCCAAGTGGGGGAGCACAGCATGATAGGGCCGGAGATAGTGGAGGAAACAACCGAGAAGATCAAGTTCATTCAGGATAAGATGAGAACGGCCCAAGACCGTCAGAAGCATTATGCAGACAAACGCCGGAAAGAACTTGAGTTCGAAGTTGGCGATATGGTGTACCTAAAGATGATTACCTTCAAGGGGAGGGTGAGAATCTCAGGTAGGAGGAAGTTAGATCCAAGGTACTTGGGTCCATTCAGAGTTGTTGAAAGAGTTGGAGCGGTGGCTTACAAGTTGGATTTGCCATCCGAAATGGAAGCATTCCACAATGTGTTCCATGTCTCTCAACTAAGGAAGTGCCTTTCGGATCAGGATGTTTACATTCCAGAGCTCCCTTCTGATTTAGGAACGAACCTCACCTTAAAAACATGGCCGGTTCGGATCATGGACAGAATAGAGAAGGCAACTCGGAACAAGACAACTCAAATGCTCAAAGTGATTTGGGAGTGCAACGGTCGAGAAGAGGTAACTTGGGAAACAGAAGCAAGAATGAAAGCTGAGTTTACTGGATGGATGAAGCAATTTGAAGAAGAGTCACTTGGTTCGGATTCGAGGACGAATCCATATCAAGTGGGGGAGACTTATAGCATCCCCGATCCTAGGTAGGATCGTTGGGACGAGCCATGGTGCGAGGAGACGCACCAGACAGGTCATTTGGCCTTAGACAAGCGTATTATGGCTCAAATAAGAAGGTTAAGGGTATCAGGAAGCTGAGCCTTAACAAGGATGGATGGAAGAAAGCTTAGGAGACTTGGCCGAGTAATCTAGCAGCTGGATAAGGTCGGGTACAAGCTCAACCAGCTGGGGACAGTGTGAAACCAGCTCATACGGTCCTTGGTAGCTCACTGGAGCTGACAGGTTAGCTCACTCAGCTGAGGCCAGCTAGTGGCCAGCTCAACTCAGCTCGGTGAAGTGTTATGGTCCGGGCCGGCTTGGCCACGTCATGGACGGTTATGGGCTGGAGGGGTCTTGGCCTGAACCACCCAGGGTCCGTGGGGTCTTGGCCTTGGTCAAGGGACTCTGGACAAGGTTATGGGCCTGATTTTCGAATAGCCCAAAGGAAAGGAAGAGCAGTTGGGCGGTTACTCCCGAAAAGGTGCAAAGGGGCAGTTTTGTGCCCTTTCTATTTAACTGCTTGGTCGATTTCTCCAGGGCAGTTGGGGCTGGATTTCTCTATAAATAAAGAGTTCCTGGCACAGAAAATGGCACGAAATTCCTTAGGCAAAGCTCTGCCAAACTCATAACAGAAATAAAGAAAGAGAGAGACCGGCGGTTAGAGAAGAGAACCGTGTGTGGTGGTGTTGGCTTGCCGGCGTGTTCTGAGCGTGGGAAGGCCAGGCCGTGAAGATGGATACCAGAAAAAAAGACAAGGAGAAGGAGAAGGAGAAGGACTTGCCTCCAGGGGAGAGAACGCCTAAGGTTAGTGGTGTAGACTGTAAGGAACGGCCCCGGGCCTGCGGATGATCCGTGCGGCCTTGCGGCCGGTTCTCTCGGTAGATGCATCCATTCTCTTTACTTCTTCTGGATCGCCTGTTCTATAGTGTGTTGTGATGTTATTGGATTGATTCAGACAGGGAACACTGGACCAAGGCTATGGCCGGTCCAGGGATAAAGTCCTAGGCATTGGCCGGACTGATCTATGGTCGGATCTCACATTCCGGGTCGGTTCCGTTGAGATCTGACTATGGCAATCTCTTAGTTGGGAATTATCATGAATTGTCATGCATTTTATTTAGTTTTTGGGAATTTATCTGTGTATGTCCAAATTGGACAGATCCTAGTTCTTAAGGGCCGAACCATGCCATTCTAGACTTGTTGCTTAGGTTATCGGCCATATGTGTTCATGATGTGATTTATGTGGTTTCAGGACCAGACTTGGACCGTGGTAAAGGAAAGGTACCGTGAAGTTTCAGGCCATGGGAAGATGTGTGGTGAATGGGTCCTTGTTGATAAGCGTGTAGTATTGATAGCCTATTGTGCAACTTGTGAACTTATGATAGACTAAGTGTGTAAACTAGTAGATGAACTAATGAATGATGTATGGATCTCATTATGTTATATATATACAATCTGTTTGCCCCTTATGTTTGTTTGTCTTGAATGTTATACTCGAACCTCACCTAAAGGAACTTGAACTTAACACCTAAAGGACCTTAAAAGACCGGAATCATTGTATAAGAACGGATGTTAAGGCCGGGGTTCATGGTTGGGCTTAAGAGCCGGGAACGGGCCTTACAAGGGAAGTCTATAGCTAAGATCTAAGTTAGCCCTCGCCTTTAGGCGATATTATAAATAAAGGGCGAAAATTAAGAGGTTCGGCCAGGAAGTGGACCGAGCGACGTGAGGCATCGACCGCGGCCTAGGCGGCCGGGATCGGGTCTTACATGGCGGACACCCATGGACTTCCTGTGTGTACTGAACAGACAGCCCACTTGGGACAAAATCACCCAAACAGTCCACGGGAAGGGCCAGCATGCTGAGTCCAAGGACCAACGTGCTGATATGTGTACTGAGGGACACCCATGGACGTCCTGTGTGTGCTGACGGACACAGACGGACACACACGGACAGCCACGGACGTCCTGTGTGTGCTGGCGGACACCCACGGACGTCCTGTTTGTACTGAACAGACAGCCCACGAGGGCCAAAATCACCCGAACAGTCCACAAGAAGGGTCAGCGTGCGGAGTCCAAGGACCAACATGCTGATATGTGTACTGATGGACAGCCACGGACGTCATGTGTGTGCTGACGGACAGACACGAACACACACGGACATACACGTACAGCCACGAACGTCCTGTGTGTGCTGACGGACACACACGGACAGCCACAGACGTTCTGTGTGTGCTGACGAACACCCACAGACGTCCTGTGTGTGCTGACGGACACCCATGGACGTCATGTGTGTGCTGACGGACAGCCACAAACAGCCACGGACGTCCTGTGTGTGCTGGCGGACACCCACCGACGTCCTGTGTGTACTGAACAGACAGCCCACGTGGGATAAAATCACCCAAACAGTCCACGGGAAGGGCCAGCGTGCTGAGTCCAAGGACCAACGTGCTGATATGTGTACTGAGGGACAGCCACATACGTCCTGTGTGTGCTGACAGACACAGATGGACACACACGGACAGCCACAGACGTCATGTGTGTGCTGACACACACAGACGGACACACACGGACAGCCACGGACGTCCTGTGTGTGCTAGCGGACACCCACGGACGTCCTGTGTGTACTGAACAGACAGCCCACGTGGGATAAAATCACCCAAACAGTCCACGGGAAGGGCCAGCGTGCTGAGTCCAAGGACCAACGTGCTGATATGTGTACTGAAGGACAGCCACGGACGTCCTGTGTGTGCTGACGGACACAGGCGGACACACACGGACAGCCACGGATGTCCTGTGTGTGCTGGCGGACACCCACGCACGTCCTGTGTGTACTGAACAGACAGCCCACGAGGGCCAAAATCACCCGAACAGTCCACAGGAAGGGTCAGCGTGCGGAGTCAAAGGACCAACGTGCTGATATGTGTACTGATGGACAGCCACAGACGTCATGTGTGTGCTGACAGACACACACAGACACACACGCACAGCCACGAATGTCCTGTGTGTTCTGACGGACACCCACAGACGTCCTGTGTGTACTGAAAAGACAGCCCACGTGGGCCAAAATCACCCAAACAGTCCACTAGAAGGGCCAACGTGCTGAGTCCAAGGACCAGCGTGCTGATATGTATACTGATGGACAGCCACGGACGTCCTGTGTGTGCTGACGGACACACACGGACCGCCACGAACATCCTGTGTGTGCTGGCGGACACCCACAGACCTCCTGTGTGTACTGAACAGATAGCCCACGTGGGCCAAAATCACCCAAACAGTCCACGGGAAGGGCCAGCGTGCAGAGTCCAAGGACCAACGTGCTGATATGTGTACTGATGGACAGCCACATACGTCCTGTGTGTGCTGACGAACACACACGGACAGCCACGGACGTCCTGTGTATGCTTACGGACACACACGGACGTCCTGTGTGTGCTGACCGACACCCACGAACGTCCAGTGTGTGCTTACAGACACACACGGAAACACACGGATGTCCTGTGTGTGCTGACAGACAGCCACAAACAGCCTCGGACGTCTTGTGTGTGCTGGCGGACACCCATGGACGTCCTGTGTGTACTGAATAGACAGACCACTTGGGACAAAATCACCCGAACAGTCCACGTGAAGGGCCAGCATGCTGAGTCCAAGGACCAACGTGCTGATATGTGTACTAAGGGACAGCCACGGACATCCTGTGTGTGTGGACGGACACAGACGGACACACACGGACAGCCACGGACGTCCTGTGTGTGCTGGCGGACACCCACAGACGTCCTGTGTGTACTAAACAGACAGCCCACGAGGGCCAAAATCACCCGAACAGTCCACAAGAAGCGTCAGCGTGCGGAGTCCAAGGACCAACGTGCTGATATGTGTAATGATGGACAGCCACGAACGTCATGTGTATGCTGACGGACACACACGGACATACACGTACAGCCACGAACGTCCTTTGTGTGCAGACGGACACACACGGACAGCCACGGAAGTCCTGTGTGTGCTGACGAACACCCACAGACGTCCTGTGTGTGCTGACGGATACCCACGGACATCCTGTGTGTGCTGACAGACACACACGGACACACACAGACGTCCTGTGTGTGCTGACGGACAGCCACAAACAGCCACGGACGTCCTGTGTGTGCTGGCGGACAACAACGGACGTCCTGTGTGTACTGAACAGACAGCCCACGTGGGATAAAATCACCCAAACAGTCCACGGGAAGGGCCAGCGTGCAGAGTCCAAGGACCAACGTGCTGATATGTGTACTGATGGACAGCCACATACGTCCTGTGTGTGCTGACGGACACACACGGACAGCCACGGACAGCCACGGACGTCCTGTGTGTGCTGGCGGACACCCACGGACGTCCTGTGTGTACTGAACAGACAGCCCACGAGGGCCAAAATCACCCGAACAGTCATTAGGAAGGGTCAGCGTGCGGAGTCAAAGGACCAACGTGCTGATATGTGTACTGATGGACAGCCACAGACGTCATGTGTGTGCTGACGGACACACACGGACACACACGCACAGCCACGAACGTCATGTGTGTGCTGACGGACACACACGGACGTCCTGTGTCTGCTGACGGACACCCACAAACGTCCTGTCTGTACTGAACAGACAGCGCACGTGGGCCAAAATCACCCAAACAGTCCACGGGAAGGGCCAGCGTGCTGAGTCCAAGGACCAGCGTGCTGATATGTGTACTGATGGACAGCCACAGACGTCATGTGTGTTCTGACGGACACACACGGACGGCCACGGACGTCCTATGTGT
Source organism: Brassica rapa (assembly GCF_000309985.2). NCBI lineage: Eukaryota > Viridiplantae > Streptophyta > Magnoliopsida > Brassicales > Brassicaceae > Brassica > Brassica rapa. Next base: position 21,506 of record NW_022610133.1, read on the forward strand.
GCTGGCGGACACCCACGGACATCCTGTGTGTACTGAACAGATAGCCCACGTGGGCCAAAATCACCCAAACAGTCCACGGGAAGGGCCAGCGTGCAGAGTCTAAGGACCAACGTGCTGATATGTGTACTGATGTACAGCCACAGACGTCCTGTGTGTGCTGACGGACACACACGGACAGCCACGGACGTCCTTTGTATGCTTACAGACACACACGGACGTCCTGTGTGTGCTGACCGACACCCGCGAACGTCCTGTGTGTGCTGACAGACACACATGGACACACACGGATGTCCTGTGTGTGCTGACGGACAGCCATAACCAGCCCCAGACGTCCTGTGTGTGCTGGCGGACACCCATGGACGTCCTGTGTGTACTGAACAGACAGCCCACTTGGGACAAAATCACCCAAACAGTCCACGGGAAGGGCCAGCGTGCAGAGTCCAAGGACCAACGTGCTGATATGTGTACTGATGGACAGCCACGGACGTCATGTGTGTGCTGACGGACACAGACGGACACACACAGACAGCCACAAACGTCCTGTGTGTGCTGACGGGCACACACGGACGTCCTGTGTGTGCTGAAGGACACCCACTGACGTCTTGTGTGTCCTGACGGGCACACACGGACACACACGGGCACACACAGACAGCCACGGGACGTCCTGTGTGTGCTGATAGACAGCCACAGACAGCCACAGACGTCCTGTGTGTGCTGGTGGACACCCACGGAAGTCCTGTGTGTACAGAACAGACTGCCCACGTGGGCCAAAATCACCCAAACAGTCCACGGGAAGGGCCAGCGTGCTGAGTCCAAGGACCAACGTGCTGATATGTGTACTGATGGAGAGCCAAGAACGTCATGTGTGTGCTGACAGAAACACACGGACACACACATACATCCATAGACGTCCTGTGTGTGCTGACGGACACACACGGACGTCCTGTGTGTGCTGACGGACACCCACGAAAGTCCTGTGTGTACTGAACAGACAGCCCACGTGGGCCAAAATCACCCGAACATTCCACGGGAAGGGCCAGCGTGCTGAGTCCAAGGACCAGCGTGCTGATATGTGTACTGATGGACAGCCACAGACGTCATATGTGTGCTGACGGACACACAAGGACACACACGGACAGCCACAGATGTCTTGTGTGTGCTGACGGACAGCCACGGAAAGCCACAGACGTCCTCTGTGTGCTGGCGGACACCCACGGACATCCTGAGTGTACTGAACAGACAGCCCACGTGGGCTAAAATCACCCTAACAGTCCACAGGATGGGCTAGCGTGCTGAGTCCAAGGACCAGCATGCTGATATGTGTACTGATGGACAGCCACGGACGTCCTGTGTGGGCTGACAGACACACACGGACACACACGATCACACACGGACGTTCTGTGTGTGCTGACGGACACAACCGGACGTCCTGTGTGTGATGACGGACAGCCACTAACAGCCACGGCTGTCTTGTGTGTTCTAGCGGACACCCACAGACACACACGGACACCCACGGACGTCCTGTGTGTGATGACTGACAGCCACAGACGTCCTGTATGTGCTGGCGGTCACACACGCACGTCATGTGTGTACTGAACAGACAGCCCACGTGGGCCAAAATCACCCAAACAGTCTACGGGAAGGGCCAGCGTGCTGACTCCAAGGACCAACGTGCTGATATGTGTACTGATGGACAGCCACAGACGTCCTGTATGTGCTGACAGACACAGACGTCCTGTATGTGCTGACAGACACAGACGGACACACACAGACAGCCACAGAGGTCCTGTGTGTGCTGACGTACAGCCACGGACGTCCTGTGTGTGCTGGCGGAAACCCACAAACGTCATGTCTGTACTGAACAGACTGCCCACATTGGCCATAATCACTTTAACAGTCCACAGGAAAGGCCAGCGTGCTGAGTCCAAGGCCCAGTGTGCTGATATGTGTACCGATGGACAGCCACGAACGTCCTGTGTGTGCTGACGGACACACACAGACACACATGGACAGCCACAGACATCCTGTGTGTGCTGACAGACAGCCACAGACAGCCACAGATGTTCTGTGTGTGCTGGCGGACACCCATGGACGTCCTTTGTGTACTGAACAGACAGCCCACGTGGGCGAAAATCCCCCGAACAGTCCACGGGAAGGGTCAGCGTGCTGCGTCCAAGGACCAACGTGCTGATATGTGTACTGATGGACAGCCACCGACGTCATGTGTGTGCTGACGGACACACACGGACACACACGGAAAGCTATGGACGTCCTGTGTGTGCTGACGGACACCCATGGACGTCCTGTGTGTACTGAACAGACATCCTACGTGGGCCAAAATCACCCGAACAGCCACGGGAAGGCCCAGCATGCTGAGTCCAAGGACCAGCGTGCTGATTTGTGTACTGATGGACAGCCATGGATGTCCTGTGTCTGCTAACGGACACACACGGACAACCACAGACAGCCACGGACATCCTGTGTGTGCTGACAGACAGCCACGGACAGCCACAAACATCCGGTGTGTGCTGGCGGACAGCCCACGTGGGCCAAAATCACCCAAACAGTAGACGGGGAGGGTCACCGTGCTGAGTCCAAGGACCAACGTGCTGATATGTGTACTGATGGACAGCCACGGATATCCTATGTGTTCTGACGGACACACATGGACACACACGGATGTCCTGTGTTTGTTGGCGGACACCCACGGAAGTCCTGTGTGTACTGAACAGACAGCCCACGTGGGCCAAAATTACCCAAACAGTCCACGGGAAGGGCCAGCATGCTGAGTCCAAGGACCAACATGCTGATATGTGTACTGATGGACAGCCACAGATGTCCTGTGTGTGCTGATGAACACAAAGGGATACACACAGACACACACGAACAGCCACGGACGTCCTGTGTGTGCTGACCGACACCCACGAACGTCCTGTGTGTGCTGACGGACAGCCACATACAGCCACAGACGTCCTGTGTGTGCTGACGGACAGCCACGGACAGCCACAGACGACCTGTGTGTGCTGACCGACACCCACAGACGTCCTGTGCGTACTGAACAGACAGCCTACGTGGGCCAAAATCACCCGAACAGTCCACGGGAAGGGCCAGCGTGCTGAGTTCAAGGACCAGCGTGCTGATATGTGTACTGATGGACAGCCACGGACGTCCTGTGTCTGCTAACGGACACACATGGACACACACAGACAGCCACGGATGTCATGTGTGTGCTGACGGACAGCCACAGGCAGCCACGGATGTCTTGTGTGTCCTTGCGGACACCCACGAACGTCCGATGTGTACTGAACAGACAGCCCACTTGGGCCAAAATCACCCAAACAGTCCACAGGGAGGGTCAGTGTGCTGAGTACAAGGACCAACGTGCTGATATGTGTACTGATGGACAGCCACGGATGTCCTGTGTGTCCTGACGGACACACATGGACACACACGGACAGCCACGGACGTCTTGTGTGTGCTGATGGACACACACAGACGTTCTGTGTGTGCTGATGGACACACACGGACACACACAAACATCCACGGACGTCCTGTGTCTGCTGACGGACAGCCACTAACAGCCACGGACGTCCTGTGTGTGCTGGCGGACACCCACAGACGTACTGTGTGTACTGAACAGACAGCCCACGTGGACCAAAATCACCCAAACTGTAAGACCCGTTCCTGGTCTCTTGACCCAACTGGATACGAATGCTTACTTATTAATTTCTTTGCTTGTTTGATCCATTTTAAGTCTTTTATTTACTAAGTCATATTCGAATATGAGGTTCATAAACAAAGGAACAGATTGCACAGCGGAATAACAATGTATAAACTTTGTATTACTTAGGAACATGAGATTCAATACACAACTTCTTAACAGTCTCATAGACAATCACTAGTTCATCCCTAGTATCATCTAACCACACGTTACACAGCCTCTCACTGACCGAGCCTTGGCTTGACCAGAACCATCCTTAGTTCCTGAAACCACAACCAGATAAGCATTAATCATAACCGAGAATAGAACGGATTGATTCTACAATGCTTGGCTTGGTTCCTAGAACTTAGATAAACCTCAGTCAACATAATCATAAAACGTATGAACCTACCTACCGTATCCTAAGTCATTCAACCAACCACCCCTTGACTTAGAATCAGATAGATAGTCCAGAATAGATAAACAGAACACACGAACAGATCCGGATCGTCCCCAAAGACCAATCCGTCTAACCGGATAGAATCTAGGTGCGACCGGCCAATGTAGTCCGGCTCGATGGCCCAACGGACTCCCTTACCTGATCCGGCCTTAGGCCTGGATCCAATCGGCCGAGTAAGCCTCAAGCCTAATCCGGAAGGCTTAGCAACCGGTCAGACCTTGCAACTCTACCTTGGCTTAGACAAACCGTGACCTTGTCTTGACTAGACAAGCCATAGGCTGATCCATAAGGATCGGTCCTAACCTGTCCCGAAAGACACCGTTTGGAACATGCACCCTTTGGCCATTCGTGCATCTTGGACACTCATGACTCTTGACAACTCGTGCCCTTTGGGTCATTCCCAACCGTTCGTCCTAACCGCCCAGTCTTGGTGCAATCGGATCATCCGACTAATCGACCCGTGTCTAGGATAGCGGTTTGGTTATGTTCGGCCAAAGCCTAGGGACGTGTCCCTTGGACTCAACCAACACAACATTTCGTGTTTAACCAGAGAGAAGAGAAGAGAACCGAGCAGAGCCGCGGTGCGGTCGCATGGACCGTCCGTTCGGTCTGATGGAGCCACGGCCCATCACATACCTTGTGAACCACGTCTGGGTTCTCCATGCTCTTCTCCTTGTCTTGATCTCCCATTCTTGACCGGAGTTAGTTCTCAAACGATCAGAGTCGCCGGAACACAACACCACCACAATCGGCCTTTCTCTTGGCCGGAACTCTCTCTTTCTCTCTTTCTTTCTCTCTACGTTTTTCTCTGAGTATTTTACTCTGGAATCGGATAAAGAATTCGACCAGAGAGCCCCCATATTTATAGAAAACGAGGGGGTAAGTCTTGCCCCACGAACAGGCATGACTTGCTAGCGAATGGGCACCATCGGCCAAGGGTTGTCCCCTTTCGGCCACTTGCATCCCTTCGCCCTTTCTGATTGGGTTTGGGGTCGACCACAAGCCCAACCCACGCCCCAAGCCTCCTGGACTTAGCTCACGGCCTTTTCCAAAGACCCGACAGCCCATGGCCTCATGGCCGGACCTCACAGCCCGCCACTAACCCGGACCCGGACCATCGGCCTAAAGCCCGGATTGTCCGTCTAGCTGAGATGAGCTGACTCTCAGCTGCCTCAGCTGAGTGAGCTAGTAGTTCAGCTAGTGGAGCTGACTTAGTAGTGACTGAGCTGGAGTGAACTGAACCTAGCTTCATTGAGCTGGCCGCGCTACTCGTCCACTTCGTCCAGCTACCGTCTTACTCGTCCTAGCTGTCTCTTAGCTTGTATAAGGTTAAGTCTAAGTCTCCTTATGTCCTTAACCTTCTTTCTCGACCATGGAACGCTTGCCTTGATGTCCTAAGACATGGCTTGCACGTTTCCTCGAACCATGGCCGTCCCAACAATCCTACTCAGGATTGGGGGCGTGACAAGTCTCCCCCCCTTGGGATGGATTCGTCCTCGAATCCGAATCGAATGCTTCCTCGGAAATAAACTGATCCAACCACTCTGGGTACTCTGCTTTCATTCTAGCTTCGGTTTCCCAAGTGATTATATCTTGACCACTACAGTCCCAGACGATCTTGACCATTCTGACTGTCTTCTTCCTTGTTGCTTTTTCCATCTAATCTATGATTCGAACTGGCCTCGTTTCCAAGGTTAGGTTCTTACCAAGATCGTCTGGAATGGCAGGAAGAGCGATGTCTTGGTCCGTCAAACATTTCCGAAGTTGGGAGATGTGGAACACATTATGGAATGCGTCCATCTTAGCCGGCAAGTCCAACTTGTAGGCTACCATCCCCACTCTTTCAATGATCTTGAACGGCCCCAAGTATCTCGGATCTAACTTCCGTCTTCCGGAGATCCGGACTCGTCCTTTGAAGGTAATCATTTTGAGATACACCAAGTCACCCACTTGGAACTCGAGATCTTTCCTTCTTCGATCTGCATAGTTCTTTTGGCGGTTTTGTGCCTGTCTCATCTTGTCCCTCAAGAACTTGATCTTCTCGGTTGTCTCTTCGACAATCTCCGGACCAATCATGCTGCGTTCCCCTACTTGGGTCCAGCATAAGGGTGTCCTGCATGGACGCCCATACAGAGCTTCGTATGGCGACATGCCAATACTACTATGGAAGCTATTGTTGTAAGCAAATTCTACCAGAGGTAGATGTTTCTCCCAGGAATCACCCAAGTGTAGAACACATGCTCGCAACATATCTTCCAATGTCTGGATCGTACGTTCAGACTGTCCATCCGTCTGTGGGTGATAGGCTGTACTCATGTTCACTCTTGTTCCTAAAGCTTTTTGGAAAGCCTTCCAGAAGTAAGATGTGAACCTTGAATCCCTATCTGAAACTATGCTTGCCGGCACACCATGTAGTCGGACGATCTCATCAATTTACTTACGTACAATCTGATCTACCCCATCCGACTTTTTGATAGCCAGGAAGTGTGCTGATTTGGTTAGGCGATCAACCACAACCCAAACCGCATCTTTCTTATTCCTCGTGGTAGGGAACCCAGTCAAAAAGTCCATTGTGATGTGATCCCATTTCCATTCTGGAATATGCAAGCTTTGTAATAACCCACTAGGCACTTGATGTTCTGCTTTGATGAGTTGGCAAGTTGAACACTTGGCCACCCATTCCGCGACATCGGCCTTCATACGGATCCAATGATAGAACTTCTTAAGGTTCTGGTACATCTTGGTCGCACCAGGATGAACCGAGAATCTGGATTTATGAGCCTCCCTCATAATCTCTTCCTTTAGACTCCTATCATTAGGAACACTGATCCGACCGTTTACTAGGATGGTACCATCCTTTGCAGTTTGGTACTCCGTCCTATCATTCTGAGCAACCTTATTTAGGTTCTCGTCCTGACCTTGAGCCAACCAAATTCGGGTAAGCAGGTCGGCCTGATTGACCGCCTCTAATCCGAGTGCTTCAGACTCTTTGGTCGATGCGTTCAACCGTAGGGCACGAACCGTACCGTCCAGGTCGTCCGCTTCTCGTTCGGCTGATACGTCGGCCCTTCTCTGGCTCAAGGCATCTGCGACCAGATTAGCCTTTCCCGGATGATAGGTGATATCCAGATCGTAATCAGCTACAAACTCCATCCACCTTCTCTGCCTTAAGTTTAACTCAGGCTGGGTGAATATATACTTAAGACTCTTATGATCCGTAAGTATCTGAACCTTGGCACCATATAAGTATGATCGCCAAATCTTTAAGGCGAACACTACCGCAGCCATTTCAAGGTCATGGGTGGGGTAGTTTCCCTCATGTTTTCTCAACTGCCTTGACGCATAGGCGATGACCTTCCCATGCTGGGTTAATACGCAACCTAGTCCTGTTATGGACGCGTCCGTATAAACCACATAGGGTTGGTCGGCCTCTGGAAGAACCAGAATAGGTGCGCTAGTCAGCATGTCCTTAAGCGCGGAAAAACATTTCCCACACTCCTCAGACCATGTGAACTTAACGTCCTTCCCGGTCAACTGTGTCATAGGCTGAGCCAAGCTTGCGAATCCTTTCACAAACTTTCTATAATAACCTGCCAGCCCTAGGAAGCTTCTGACTTCCGTGGCACTGCGTGGTCGAGGCCAATCCTTGATTTCCCTGATCTTCTCTGGATCCACCAAGACGCCCTCACCGGACACAATGTGGCCGAGAAATCCAATGCTCTTCTGCCAAAAACTGCATTTACTAAGTTTTGCATAGAGCTTGTGTTCCCGTAATCGTTCCAGCACGGCTCTCAGGTGTTTCCGATGAGATTCCTCATCCTTGGAGTAAATCAGGATATCATCAATGAAGATGATCACTGATTCGTCCAGAAAGTCTCGGAACACGCTGTTCATCATTTTCATGAATGCAGCAGGCGCATTGGTCAGACCGAATGGCATAATGAGTGGAGGAGTAGGCTGGTCCGAAACTTTCAATCAACTCGCTGTCCAGAGGATTATAGGCGAGACATTTTGGTTCATTTCCTGGAAAGGGACGCACATAAATGGTGGCTTGCAGTGGACAAGCGCACCAATGGAAGTCTCACAAGTTTTGCGGACTTTGAAGTTGAATTCAACCGCAAATTCTTTCCTGCTGATGCTTGGGATCGTCTGGAAGCTAAGTTTCTAGATTTGTTCCAAGGCTGCAGGACCGTACGGGAGTACGAAGAGGAGTTCAACCGACTCAGATGGTTCGTTTGAAGAGAGCTGGAGGACGAGTCAGTCCAGGTCCGTAGGTTCATCCGACGCCTAAGGCCAGAACTGAAGAACCACTGCTCGATCCGCACTTTCAACACCATCGGAGAAATGGTGGAACGGGTGGCTTTGTTAGAGTCTAACTTGGCTGAAGAATCTAAGCTTAAGGCTAAGCCATAGTATGGCCCATTGGACAAGACAAATGATAAAAAGACAAAATGGGACCAGGTGGACGGAGGGAAGACCTCTGGTGGCCGACCTGCGTGTTCCAAAAGTGGACGAAACCATCCTGGTGAGTGCTGCAAGGCCAAGGGGGCTTGTGTTCGTTGTGGCAGCATGGACAATGGAGTTTAAAACTGTCCTCGACCGAACCCATCTGGTAGAAGCGGCACGATGACTTGTTTCCATTGTGGCCAGCAAGGACATTTTCAATCGGAGTGTCCCAAGCTGAAAGGAAGTCAGCGAAAGGGCCGTGGAGACACAGGCAAGGCGTCCCAAGGCAAACCAACCACAACACCGAGGGTGTATGAACTGTCACGAGACGACGGAGCTTCCAGATCTTTTGAGTCGATCTCTGGTAATTTCTAAATTTATCTTTTTACATTCAAGTAGTAATGCTTGGTCTGGAACCTAGAATGGTCTAGGGGATTCTGATGAGGGTCTCTGATAGGAACCCTCATGGTCGGTGGGGTAAAAACACATGTGCTTTTCGACACAGGGGCTACACATAGTTTTGTGAGTTCGGGACTGGTCGGAAAGGGTCTGTTCTATCTGGATGCTGGTGATAATTTTGGGATAGTGAGGGCGGCCGGTGGGCAAGCCATGAACTCACTAGGTCTCATGTCGAATATCCCAGTACAGATCCATGGAAAGGTCTTCCCTGTGAATCTGGTCTGTGTCCACCTAAAGAATCAAGAAGTGATCTTAGGTATGGATTGGTTGGGAAAGTACCGAGCCACTCTCGATTGCCATAAGGGTCGTGTGAAATTGGAGAAAGGACTTCACCCGGTAGAGTACCAAGGTCTGTGTCAGGCTCAAGAGAAAATAGTGGTTTCAGAAGTTCGAGCGATTTGGATACTGGAACAGGGTTGTCAGTCATTCTTGGCTACAATTACAACTACAGAGCCTGAAAGTTCTGGTTTTCTGTTAGACCCACGCGAGGATTCGTTGGTGTCCGAGTTCTAGGTTGTGTTTCAGGCGCTACATGGTGTCCCCCCTGATAGGTCCGATCCCTTTCTGATTGAACTGGAACCAGGGACAGCTCCGCTGTCCAACAGTCCGTATCAAATGGCTCCGGCCGAGATGGCCGATCTAAAGAAGCAATTGGAAGAATTGCTTGACAAGGGGTTCATACGGCCAAGTAGTTCCCCTTGGGGTGCACCACTCCTCTTTGTGAAAAAGAAGGATGGTAGCATGCTTCTGGTCATCGACTATCGAGGGTTGAACAGGGTAACTGTGAAGAACAAGTACCCGTTACCCAGGATAGACGAGCTGTTGGATCAGCTGAAAGGAGCTAAGTGGTTTTCTAAAATTGATTTGGCCTCGGGATATCATCAGATTCCTATAGAGCCAAACGACATTAGGAAGACAACATTTAGGACCAGGTACGTCCATTACGAGTTCGTAGTGATGCCGTTTGGTCTGACCAATGAACCTGCTGCATTCATGAAAATGATGAATAGCGTGTTCCAGGACTGCTTGGATGAATCAGTGATCATCTTCATTGATGATATCCCGATCTATTCCAAGGACGAGGAATCTCATCGAAAACATTTGAGAGCCGTGCTGGAAGGATTACGAGAGCACAAACTCTTTGCTAAACTCAGCAAGTGCTGTTTTTGGCAAAAGAGTATTGGGTTCCTCGGACATATTGTTTCTGACCAGGGCGTCTCAGTGGATCCAGAGAAGATCAGGGAAATCAATGATGGGCCCCGACCATGCAGTGCCACGGAAGTTTGAAGCTTCCTAGGGCTGGCAGGTTACTATAAAAAGTTTGTGAAGGGATTCACAAGCTTGGCTCAGCCGATGACACAGTTGACTGGGAAGGACGTTAAGTTCACATGGTCCAAAGAGTGTACGAGATGTTTCTCCGCACTTAAGGCTATGCTGACTAGCGCACCCATCCTGGTTCTTCCGGAGGCAGACCAACCTTATGTGGTCTACATGGATGCGTCCATCGCTGGACTCGGTTGCGTGTTCACTCAACAGGGGAAGGTCACTGCTTACGCGTCAAGGCAGCTGAAGAAACATGAGGGAAACTACTCCACCCATGATCTTGAAATGGCTGCGGTAGTATTCGGCTTAAAGATTTGGCGATCATATTTATATGGGGCCAAAGTCCAGATACTTATGGACCACAAAAGTCTGAAGTATATATTCACCCAGCCTGAGTTGAACTTAAGGCAGAGGAGGTGGATGGAGTTCGTGGCTGACTACGACCTAGACATCACTTACTATCAGGGCAAGGCTAACCTTGTGGCCGACGCCTTGAGCCGGAAGAGAGAAGATGTTGCGGCCGGTAGCGGAACGGACGAGCCGGACGAGGCGGGACATTTCGTCCGTTTAAATGCTTTGAACAGGACAGACAGACCACAGGGTTTAGAGGTGGTGAATAAGGCCAACCTGCTTACCCGGATCCAAGCGGCCCAAGATCAGGACGAGAACCTGAAGATGGTTGCTCAGAACGACCTGACTGAGTATCAAATCGCCAAGGACGGTACAATCTTAGTTCATGGTCGGATCAGCGTACCCAATGATAGGAGTTTAAAGGATGAGATCCTTAGAGAAGCTCACAAGTCTAGATTCTCGATCCATCCTGGAGTGACCAAGATGTATCATAATCTCAGGCAGTACTATCATTTGATATGGATGAAGGTCGATGTGGCCGAATGGGTGGCCTAGTGTCCTACTTGTCAACTCGTCAAGGCCGAAAAAAAACTTCCGAGTGGACTACTTCAGAGCCTACCGATTCCGGAATGGAAGTGGGATCACATCACGATGGACTTTGTGACATGTTTTTCCCACGACAAGGAATAGGAATGATGCTGTCTGGGTAATAGTGAATCGACTGACCAAGTCTGCCCACTTCCTGGCCATCAAAAAGACATTGACCAGATTGTGAGTAAGTACATTGACGAGATTGTGAGGTTACACGGAGTACCCTCAAGTATAGTTTCGGATAGAGATTTGAGGTTCACTTCTCACTTCTGGCAAGCTTTTCAGAAAGCTTTAGGAACGAGAGTGAACATGAGTACGGCTTAGCATCCCAAAATGGATGGGCAGTCGGAAAGAACTATATGGACGCTGGAGGATATGCTTCGAGCATGTGTCCTCGATTGGGGCAATTCCTGGGAACGACATTTGCCGTTAGTGGTTTTCGCCTACAATAACAGTTTCCACTCATGTATTGGCATGTCGCCAAAAGAAGCTTTGTATGGACGACCATGCAAGACACCGTTATCCTGGACCCAAGTGGGGGAGCACAGCATGATAGGCCCGAGATCGTGGAGGAAACCATGGAGAAGATCAAGTCTGTGTGGGATAAGTAGAGGGCCGCACAGGACAGACAAAAACATTACGCTGAAAAACGAAGGAAAGAAGTGGAGTTTGTAGTGGGTGATATGGTCTATCTCAAAATGATTACCATTAAAAGTAGAGTGCAAATTTCTGGTAGAAGGAAATTAGAGCCAAGATACCTAGGTCCGTTCAGAGTCATAGAACGAGTGGGTAGTGGCGCATAAAAGTTGGACTTACCATCCGAGATGGAAGCCTTCCATAACGTATTTCATGTCTCCCAACTCCGAAAGTGCTTGACGGATCAGCACGTTTTAATACCAGAAATACCATCTGATCTAGGTATGAATCTAACTTTGGAAACAAGGCCGGTTCGGATCGTAGATAGGATGGAAAAACCAATGAGAAAGAAAACAATCCAGATGGTCAAGGTCATTTGGGATTGTAATGGTCGAGTAGAGACCACTTGGGAGACGAAGGCCAGGATGAAGGCCAAGTTTCCGAAATGGTTTGACCAGTTTGTGTTGGATGAAACACATTACTCGGATTCGAGGATGAATCCATTGCTAGTGGGGGAGACTTGTAACATCCCGGATCCTGAATAGGATCATTGGGACAGCCATGGTTCGAGGAAACGTACTAGTCATTCTTAGACATCAAGACAAGCGTTCCATGGCCAGATAAGAAGGTTAAGGACGTAAGGAAACTTAGACTTAACCTTACACAAGGCGAGAGTCAGCTAGGACGAGTAAGATGGTAGCTGGATGGATGGAACAGGTAGCTCGACCAGCTCAACGGAGTTAGGTTAAGCTCACTCCAGCTCGGCGACTACTAAGTCAGCTCCACTAGATGAACTACTAGCTCACTCAGCTGAGGCAGGTGGGAGTCAGCTCATCACAGCGGGACAGAGACTGTTCGACTATCGGTCCGATGGTCATGGTCTGGACCGGTGGTGGGCCATGGGGGTCCGGCAATGAGGCCATGGACCATTGGGGCTTGGGACAAGGCCATGGGCTAAGTCCATAGGGATTGGGTAAGGCCTTGGGCCTCTGTCCGACCCAAACCCATGCGGTATTGGCGAAGGGATGCATGCGGCCGAGAGGGTGTAACCCTTGGCCGATTGTGCCCATCCGCTGGCCAGTCATGCCAGTTCGTGGGGCAAGCCTTACCCCCTCATTTTCTATAAATATGGGGTCCTCTCTGTTGATTTCATTCATCCAATCCAGAGTAAAAATACTCAGAGAAATCATAGAGAGAGAGAGAGAGTTTCCAGCCAAAGCAAGGCCATTTGTGTGGTGTTTAGGTTTCCGGCGATCTGATCGTTTGAGAAGCAACCTCCGATCAAGTATGGGAGACCGAGAGCAGGAGAAGAACATGGAGAACCCTGACACGGTTCAGAAGGTATGTGGACGGCTTTGGCCGCATCAGACCGAACCAACGGTCCTTGTGATCGCATTGCGGCTCTGGCCGGTTCATTTGACCTAACCGCTCCTCCTCTTCTCGTTTCTATCCGGTCCTTTCTCTTCTTTCTGATTATACACGAAGGGGTTTGTTGGTTCAGTCCAAGGGACACATCCCTAGACTTGGCC